>NC_056747.1:38916406-38968906 GCF_019279795.1 Protopterus annectens
CCAAAAACAGTGTCTTCCATGATAAAAACTTCAGATCAGATTCCACAGAGGGCTGAAAGGGAGACTGTACTATGGCCTGCAACAGTAAGTTTAGACCCAAAGAGAGTGTCGGATCTTTGAAATGGAGTTTTAACAAAAGTGTGCCTCTTAGGAATGATTTACAAAGTCTATGAGAGGCTAAAGAATGCCGTTCCAAACCATTGTGAAAATTAGAAATTGCAGCTAATTGTAGTCTAATGGTAGAAGGGGAAGCTCCAGCATGGAAAAGGGGCTAAAATATGCTCTACTGAAGCTAAAAATGGATTAATACATTTTTCATGGGCCCAAATGGTAAACCTCCTCCATTTGGTAGAGTATAGTTTACGGGTGGAAGGTTTATGAGCCTACAAAAGGATGAGGCATATTGGTGAAGAGATATTAGGACACCTAGCATCTAATTAATTTGGAGGAACCACTCTGTCAGCTTGAGATTCAAAATGTCTGGATGAACAAGTCTGTCTGGATGGGACAGAAGTTCTGGAACTGAGTCCAGAATCCAGGGTTGTTGAACCATACAAGGCCAAAGGAAGGGGAACCACATCTGTTGAGGCAAAAAGGGTACAATGAGAATTACTGTGCTTTTCAACCTTAGTACATTCTGTAAGAATTTCAGAATTAGAGGTATCAGGGGAAATGCATACAGGAGGCCAGTGGGCCAAATGTGGAGGAGTGTGTCCCTGGGTGACTTCCCCCAAAGGGGGAACCAGGACAAAGTAATCGCCGCACTTGTTTAGGGGAGAAGCGAACAGGTCACAGCAAGGTCGACCCCATTGATGGAAGATCATCCTTCCCTACTTCTTAACTGCCTATGAACATCTTCATCACTCTAACTTCCACCAGCCCACTAAACAAACATCCCTTCCTGCTCTACCATCCACCCTGAAACACAAACATAATATCTACTACCAACTATTTACTCCCACTGTATCATAGTCACCCATATTACCTATCAACACTACCATGTTAAGAGAGCACATAACATACCAAATCTTTCTCATTCACACATATAGACTACACCTTCAGCTCCTACTAGACGGTGACATTCACCCCAACCCCGGTCTTATCAATAACAGCCCCACCTTCCCAATCAAACCCTCTCCCTCTCATACCCCTGCAAGGCCTCCTAACTCCCTCTTCTTAGCCCACTTAAACATACATAGTATTAATAATAAAGTAACACACCTTCATGCCCTACTGGATGTACATAACTTTGACATTCTATGTTTAACTGAGACATGGTTAAAACCATCTACCCCATACTATGAAATCACCCCTCCAGGATATAGCATTTTAAGAGGGGATCACCTTCACAAGAAGGGAGGGGGGCGTAGCCTTAATATACAAAGCAGGGTTCCAACTTACACTACTTGATACATACCCACCATCTGATACCAATTTTGAAACTCTTTTTGCTAAGCTACAACTAAACACTTGTAAGCCCATCTACATTTTATGCTCATATCTTCCTCTAGGTAATAATAGCAACTCCCTTGAAAAGATCCTAAGCTGGCTGTCCACTAACTTTCCTCAAGAAACCATTGTGCCAGATGACTAATATCGACTGGAATACCTACAATTCTGAAAACCCTGCCAACCACATAAACCTACATGGCTTCTCTCAAACTATCACCTTACCTACTAGAATCCATAAGCCTACCAACAAAGAATCCACCCTAGATTGGATCCTTATAAATACTCACTCTCCAATCTACATGGCAGGCATCCTCCCTGACGACATTAGTGATCACTCACTAACCTATTTAATTTGACAAAAGACCTACACACCAAGCCCTTCAACCTTCAGAACTACTCGCTCCAATAAACATTTTAACCCTGAACACTTCCAAAATGAACTGAGAGTTTGCAACTGGTCACCCTTAAAACACCTCTAACTAGAAGAAGCAGTGGCATACTTCAGCCTTAAAGCACCTCCAATTAGAGGAAGCAGTGGCATACTTCAACCTTAAAGCACCTCCAACTAGAGGAAGCAGTGGCGTACTTCAACCTTAAAGCACCTCCAACTAGAGGAAGCAGTGGCGTACTTCAACCTTAAAGCACCTCCAACTAGAGGAAGCAGTGGCGTACTTCAACCTTAAAGCACCTCCAACTAGAGGAAGCAGTGGCGTACTTCAACCTTAAAGCACCTCCAACTAGAGGAAGCAGTGGCGTACTTCAGTTCTAAGTTCCTTGAAATCCTAGACTACCATGCCCCTTCTTGTACCCTTAGGAATAGCACCAAAACTGCACCATGGCTTACAAAGGAAACTAAACAAAACATTTTGCTAAGAAACAAACTTTGGGCCAAATGGCGCTCTTCCAAAGACCCATCTGAGCGTTTAAACTTTCAACAGCTCAGAAACTCTACTAAAACGTCTATACTATTGGACAAAAAAAACTTCTTCTTTCAACTTCAATAAGCCAACCAACAAAATCCTCAGAAATTTTGGTCAGGAATCAATAGACTCCTTCATTCAGGCTGCTCTAAAACACCTACCCCATCCGGAATTACCCAAGACACTTCCAAACATACTGCTGACTCCTTTAATAACTTCTTTACTGAAGCTATCCAGTCACTTGCTAACTCACTACCTCCTGTATCCTCTACTTCACCCTCATCGTCCTATACCTCTACATCCACTTTCCAACTCCAACCCATCCCTACATCCCTCATCTGTACCCTCCTTCAGAAACTCAAACCCTATACCCATTCAGCTGACCTCTTACCTGCTACGTATCTTCAAATAGCAGCCAAAGTTATTGCTTATCCTATCTCGATTCTAATAAGCAGAACCATTAAAAAAGGTACCATCCCATCTATCTGGAAAGTCTTGCACATTATCCCCCCTACATAAGGGTGGCAATTCAACTGAACTTTCCAACTAACGTCCTATTGCCCTACTCTCACCCATAGCAAAAATCATGGAAAAATGCATCCACCGCCAACTACTAGACCACCTTCTCCTAAATGGCCTACTAGCCAACTCTCAGCATGGCTTTCGACCCTTCCATAGCACCACTACTGCCCTCCTGTTATTTTCTGACCGCATTAACGAAAACCGTAACAGCTACATCCTGTCCTCTGCTATCTTTATTGATCTTTCAAAAGCATTTGACATGGTTAACCATCAACTACTCTTGAATCTTTTCAAGCCCCTCTCACTAGATACTCAAGCACTACAGTGGTTCAAGTCCTACTTGGATAACAGGCAATAAGCAGTGCTTTGGGAAAACATTATCTGTCCTTCTTCCTGTCACCCGTGGCGTACCACAAGGATCTATTTTACGCCCTCTTCTATTTTCCATCTTTATAAAAGATCTATCTATTAAGAATCCCTTAAGCTGTAACTATACAATACGCTGATGACTCCACATTAATATCCTCAGCTACAGGGCCTTCTGAACTGCAGTCCCTTACCCAACATGTCTTTGAGCTTGTAGAAGAATGGTTTTTACAACACAGTCTCCTCCTCAACCCAAAAAAGACTAAACCACTAATATTTACTCCTACACAAAAATCTACCCCATTTCACTTCTCTATCAAATCCAAAAACGGCAGTCATCTCTCCTGACACTTCTACCAAACTTTTAGGAGTTACTATTGATCACAGCCTTAACTATGATACTCATATCAACTCCACAATAAAATCAGTTAACCGTAAACTAGGCTCCCTCTAAAAAATTAAACCCTTCCTTACTCCCTCAGCCAGAACTATTATTGCCCACACCCACCTTATCTCTACTCTCTTTTATGCCTCTCCTATATACACCAATCTATCTAAAACTAACCTCAACAAGCTTGCAATCTCCTACAATAGTATAGCCAGATTTGCTACTGGCTCCCCCTTTAGAACCCACCACTGCCAAAATCTGAATCAACTAGGTTGGCTTGAACTGCACAATCAGATTTTATTTCAACAACTAATTATTACCCATAAAACCCTTTATTATCCAGGTAAAACATCAATTCTCACAAATCTCATCAGCCCATATAACAATCTTACAAATCTACGCTCAGTCAACAAACTACTGGTATCTGTACATAAACCCTACAATAAAGCAGGTGATTCCCTCTTCTCTAATGCAGTGGGTAAAAGCTGGAACCCACTTCCTTCTGAACTTACCTCTCTCTCCTCTACTACACTTTTCAAAAAGAAACTTAAATTACATCTTACTAGCCACTGGCTATGTCCATGTACTTACCCAGACTAAGATTTTATCATCCTGTTATCATTACCATCTATTTCTTCCTTTGCTATTCCCCCTCTACTCAGTTTTCACTTTAAAGTCACTACCTCTCTGTCGGACTTATTCTTCCCAAGATATACATAATGAAATTCTCCCCTGTCGCTCTGAGTTTATACCCCTCAACCAAATTTCTCCAAACTCTGTTCTCTTTAAACAAGTCTCTCCTGCTGCTCCTTACTTAAAACTTTGTTCTGGAATCTCCTCATCCTTCTGAATACTTCCTTCCCACAGTGATTGGGGGGGGGGAGACAAAAAATAAAAAATTAAGGGGTGTCTTATTTTGTTCTACTTTCTTATATCACATTATCCTTATTTACTTTGTAGCACATGTTTTGTATGACTAGTATCTTTAATTGAAGTTTAATGTTTTGAAACAGAATGTTTAATGTGCTGCTTGTTTTATGTGGAGCTTTTCTCCCCGGCCCTCTACTGAAAATGGACATATATCCAGTTAGACTAGCCTGGTCAACAAACGTAAATAAAATAAATAAATAAAATAAGTTTCCACTTTCAGATTGAGAGATCACTCATAAGGCTGAAGGATACATCTACTCAGCTTGTCTGCGATCACACTGGAACTCCCTGGAATCTGCATTGCTATGAGAAAGTGGTTGGAAGAGCTAGCTCACTGCCACACTCTGAGGGCTTCTCGACAAAGGGGGGTAAGACTTGGTTCCTCCCTGCTTGTCGAAGTACCAAACTACTGACATGTTGTCTGTTTGAACCACAAATGTTTGGTGAGGAAGAGCTGTCTGAAAAGGCTTGTAATGGTAGAAGCACCATTCTTATCTCCAGGACACTGATGTGCAAAATTGGTCTCTAATGGGGACCAAGTGCCTTGGACAGTCTTGCCCAAAAGATGCACCCCCACCCCATTTAGGAGGTTCCATGGTCACGATGGCCATGGGCTCTGGAAGAACAAATGGACAGCTGCAGAGAATTTGATCGGAATCCATCTACCAAAGAATCCCTTTTGCAATAACTGGTGATCAGAATTTGGTCTGACAAAGGTCGAGTGGCACGATCCCAGGGTAATCTTATGGAACCAGGCTTGTAAAGGCTCCAGGGCCATTAGCCTAGTACACACCTATGAAGAAATGCAGCACTGCAACGTCAAACAAATTTATTACAAAAGTAAAGCTTTCGGATACAATCCTTCTTCAGTACAAACATTCTAAATTAAAGCATCATTTAAATACAAAATTAATCAATCACATGATTATCACACACAGCCAATAAAACATTAAATTGTTTAAATGCTGACCACCCACCGGGAATTAATAAAATGGTTTCTATTAAACCAGTTTTAAAATTTAAGCAAATGTGTCTAAGATGATTTTAAGGCTTAATGGGCTTTAATGATGAACTCTCTTCAGCGAGCTCCTTTTAAGTGGCAGCCGCTATGACCATGGCATCCACAGCTAACACCTTGGCCCAGAACTGCTTATCGTCCAGAACAGATATTTTATCCAGTCTCTTGGGGATGTGTTCGATGGTGTCCAGAGTCTTCCACACCTACTGTGAAATCAACTGAATGAATTCATCAGTGGGTGGGGTCACCCAAGAAGCAGAAAGCCTGCAAGTAAACAGATTTCTCTAAGGAAGGATTTTGAGATTTCCAGCCACTCCGTTGTTTTAAGATTTCTAGGATGTCTCCAATGTAGGCATCTTCAGGTGGTGACTGTGGCAACCCTTCGCCCTCATCAAAATCTGTGTCTTTTGTGACTGATTCCTGGGGGGGGGGGGGGAGTGGAATCAAAATGCTTCCTCTTGCACTTCTTTTTTTGAGGGACCTCCTCAGGGGGATAACCTGGGGAGGTGTCAGATGATGACAGAACCTGAGTCTGAGACACCTGCGACTTCAGCACCCGCTGTCCCAGAGGAGAAGCAAGAGAAATAATAGAGCTAGAGGGAGGCCCTCTCCTTTGTCTCAAAGGATGGCCCCCTGAAGAGGGAAGGGAGCCCGGAACTGAGAGAGACTGCCTTGGGACCGGGGTCACACACTGCTCTGAAGAACCAACCCTGGAGCTGAACTAACTTGAGCCGAACCCCCGAGGAGCAGAGACTGCTCTAAAAAACCTACAATCAAGTCCTGCCTCTGACAGGGTAGCTGCGGCTCTGTGAGGTCTTTGGTTCCACTGCCACTGAAGAGCTCAGGGGAATTAGCGGTTCCAAAGATGTGAGGACCTCAGGAACTGGCACAGTCGGAGTCAGGAGATCTAGAACACATGACTCTAAGACCTCCGAGTAGTAGTCAACGGTGTAAAAGAAGGTTCGGTTCCAAGGCCCGAAGGGGATGGAACTGAAAAGGGACCTGAAAGTCTCTAGCCCACAAAATTTTTATTCACCAGCCTCTCCACGTCAAGTTCAAAAAGACTTTTGGTGGAGTGGATAGATGCAGTTAAAGGAGACTTAGGCCTCTGCAGAAAAGCTCTCCAGTGAAAGTCAATTGAGGGTGAATAAGTCATTTTTTGAAAAATAAAGAAAGAAAATAGCGGTGTCTTCTTAGGTTACCACACTTTAATAAAACAATAAATCACCTTCAGTTAGCGCTTTCGTATCAACTCTACAGAGACTTCTTCAGACTGAGGTTAACGTCTACAAAATTCCTTTTTTAAGGCTTCAATTGTCACATGGTTTAAACCCCTCACACGATACATTCACATTAAAATGTCACTTCCTCTTCCTTCCAACTTCCAAAAAGCTAACTTTGTGAAAGTACTTCTAAAAAGCTAAGAAAAACATTTAAAAATACACTCAGGAAATACTTAATACATTTCCTAAAATGCTTAATACATTTGAAAAAATTTAAGAAACACACTTTCACCAACATACTACTACACTATGTGTGTTTTAAAAACCTTACTGGATTGTAAATCCTTTATATTGGCAGAACTAGAGAGCTATATAAAAGGATTTATGAGCATAAATATGCTATACAAAGAGGGGATGAAAAGAATGTTTTAAGCAAACATTATAAGTTAAAAAACTGTAAGAGAGAGTATAAATTATTGGTAGTAGAGGCCCTTCCTAGTGATACTACTGTTATGAATATAGAAGAGCTGGGTTGGCTAGAATACTTATGGCATGTTAAACTTAATGCCCGCTTACACCAGGTTTAAATGATAGGGAGGAATTTATGTATTTGAAAAGAAAGGCTCAAACATTAGTAATACTTTTTAAAAAACATATTTAGAAAAATGTAGGAGGCCATGAACCCCAAGGCTTGCAGTATTTGTCTTGCAGACAGCAGGGTTTTTGTGGTCACTTGTTTGAAGTAGGTTGTCAAATGAATTTGCTTTTCTGGTGTGAGGTAAGCCACCTGGGAAGTTGTATTCAAGCTTGCTCCCAGGAATATAATTTGTTGACAGGGTACCAGCTGTGATTTCTTTTCATTTAAGGTGTACCCCAGAAAAGTTAGAACCCTTTTTACAAAGCCAGATGATTGAAAAGTATGCCCTGGCTTTCTGCCTGAATTAGGCAATCGTCCAGGTATGGGTATATTTGAATACTTCTTTGCCTGCAAAATGCAATAACTGGAGCTAGGCACTTTGTGAATACCCTGGGTGCAGTAGATAAGCCAAAGGGCAGTGCAGAGAACTGATAGTGCGTGTAGCCTGCTTTGAAGCGTAGGTATCTTCTGCAAGATTCCCTGATTGGGATGTGCAGGTATGCTTCTTTTAAATCTAGTGTTGCCAACCAGGCATCTTTGTCTAGCATAGGAAGTAATTGAAGAGTCAGCATCTTGAATTTTGGAATCTCCAAAAAGATGTTTAGAGTAGACAGATCCAGGATAGGACTCCATGAATTGTTTTTTCTGGGTACCAGGAAAAGTCTCGAGTAGAAACCTTGTCCCTTTTCCTCTTCTGGTACCAGTTGAATAGTCCCCCCATGCTTGAGAGAGAAAGTACTTATTTTTGGGCCTCTGCCCACTGATTTGGGGGTAGGTCCGGCCACCCACTTGGTGTTTGCAACGTGTGGAAGTGAAATCTGTATCCCTGGGACACTATATTTAAAACCCATTTGTCCTGGGTAATGAGCTCCCAGTTCTTTGCATGAAGAGCAATCTTTCCCCCCAAAGGGACAGTCAGATAAGTGCTTGGAAATTTTAAAAGGAAGTCACTGAGACAGTTTACCATAGGGGGGAGTCTTATTATTCCCAGACTTGGAAGTGGAGGCCCCCCACTGCTTAGTTCTGTGAGTCCCCTGGGACTGAAACCTGGGGGTTTTTGCTGTGTCTGGGTTTGGCTTGAGAAGACCTGGAAGGCACTGGAAAGACCAATTCTTAGACGGCCAGTGCCTATTAACTCTAGGAGGCTGAACATGTAAAAAATCTAACAGTTTGCATAGATTTAGCTTTATCTTCCATCTTTTTAAGAACTTCCTCAGCCTTGTTGCCAAACAGGCGGCCCTGATTTAAAGGAGCATCCAACAATTTATCTTTAGTCAGGAATCAACATCATTTTCTGTTTAAGCAGTCCAATAACATGTTGCTGATATTTTAACATATGAAACTGGCAGTTTAAAGCCCTAATGGCCAAGGCTGCAGTAGTGTAAACCTTCTTACCCCATCTATCCAGCGCCCTGAAGTCTCTATCAGAAGGGGTAGGATTTTTTGCAGTAGAAGCCTTAATGCCCTTGGGCCCCTGAGAAATAGTCTCTGGATCTGCAATAGGATTTTTGAAAAGGAACTTGTGGGACTCAGGGACCCTGTAGCATCTGTCAGGTTTACTGGGAGCAGGAGGCAGGGAATCAGGAGCCATACTAGATTCTGAAAAAACATAATCAACAATGTCTAGTACAGGAGGAATAGCTAAAGGCCTATGCGGAGGTAGGAGAGGGAAATCCCTAAGCCTCTTTTTTGAATCAGAAAAATCTTGGCTTTCCCAGTGGAAATGCTCCCTTAGAGTATGTAAGGTTTCCCCAAAAGAAAAATCCTCAGGAGGGGAAGCAGAGGGAATAGAGTCCTCTGCATCAGAATCCTCATAAGTAGGTAAGGACAAATCCAGGTCATCAGAAGAGTCAGGAAAAAAGAATCCTGATCAGAAGATTCATAATCAACCTCAGTCCTAGGCCTCTTAGAAGGGGGGGGGGGTTGGCTACCCCTGATTAGAGTCATTAGATCTTCAGCCATTCTTATTTGTTTTTTAGGCAAAGAGGCCTGAGCATGTGGCCTGGGCGTAGGCTTTTTAGACATGGATTGAGATTTAGGCCTAAGTAATGAAGGAGGTGTCGATTTAATATGCAAGTCCGTAGGCCTGAATACACCCTCAGAAGCCGGTGCCTGCACAGCGGGTTCGGACCCATCCAAGGTAGAGACATCCGCAGGTTCCATAGTTGAGGCATCTCGAGGCATACCAGACTCCGAATGGGTCTCAGTAGGCCTGCGAATCAGAAGTAGCGGGTATCAGGGGCTGGGAAAGCACTTCACTGAGTACCGGCGAACTGGCGACTGGCTTAGGAGAAGTGTCGTCGGCAGTTTTGGACCTCAGCGGCCTGTCTGTCTTTATCTTTGCATTTTTTCAGAATCCCGGTAATCGGACTGCTAACTGACAACATTTCTGGATAATTAAACTGAGAACCGAAATATTTAGAGGCAAAAATATATCAACGATGGATAGTGCGCTGAATAAACAAAGCACAAAACCGACAGTAAGGTACATCGTGGTCAAGGCCTAGACAAGGAATACAGTACGAATGAAAATCTTTATGAGGTATTTGCTTTCCACAAGTAATGCAATTATTAACTTTTACTGACATCGGTAAGGAGCAAGAAAAAGTTTCCCCAATGGGGTACTTAGCTTTTTGTTGAAGACTTCGGTTCTGAAACTCGAAAACGAAAATTTCAGGAGTCAGCCGACCGGCACTTGTGTACTGCTTCTGCTTCAGGCACCACATGGAAAGAAAGACTGATGTAATGGCGTCAGCTGCATGTTTTATACCCCTAACGAGCTGACGTAATGGAAGAAGGAACAGCAACCAACGCAGGACCCAAGACTTTGTTAATCAGGCCGACTGAGGGCAACCTGCCAGCAGATTACCCAAATGTAATGACTGCAACAGTGAAACACAAATATCAAACCAGTAATTTGCACATCTTGAAGCGTTATTCTTGATTCAAGACTAAAAATGTAAAACTCTTGTTACTTATTTGCGCACTTTATCAACACTTACCCATAACAGTAGATGTTCAAATTCCTCACTGACTATATGGTTTGTGTGTTTGTCCAAGAGAAAACAACTGGTCAGCTTCCAAAAGCTCTGGCTCACTCCCACATTTCCACTCTGAATGGTCACCCATAAGAAGGGAAAATCAGCAGTCTGAGTGGGAAACCTTCAGAATTTTGTTGCCTAAGTGTTAAGACGTAGCATAATCATCATGAGCTGTAAAAAAAAAAAAAAAAAAGTTATGTACTCACCATAATGTTTCATTTGAGTAGTAGTTCTTCATTTGTCTTCAACCTGTGGGTTCCCAGATCAGTCTCTGATCCAACTCGGCCACACATCCAGCATCTGATCCAAGCTCAAAGCTCCTCCCTTTACCCACAATGCTCCTGTCTCCTTCCTCCCTTCAGACAGAGTTTGCTGCCAAATCTAGTACTCTCACCCGACCTAACAGAACCTTGTCCCTACGAAAAAACATCAACAAGGATAAGGACAAGAGGCACCCTTACGGTGACCACCTCCAGTAGTCGTAGGAGCAACCAACAGTTCACACAAGGCCGGGGAAGGAGGGAGGGATAGTTGAAGACAAATGAACAACTACTCAGACGGAACATTATGGTGAGTACATAACTTCTTTATCTGAAAAAATTGGTCTTCAACCTGTGGGACACAGTCTCCAGCTACTATACACCTGGGAAGCCCTCATGGAAGGATATTCCGGACCAATTCAGGGCTAAAGGATGCCCTGTTCCTGGATACAATATCCAATTTATAATATGAGACGAAGATATGAGATGAGGACCAAGTAGCCACAGAACAAATATCGTCTAATGAAACTCTGGACTAAAAAGCCGCTGAAGTGGCCATAGATCTGGTGGAATGCGCTTTCACTTGACTTTGGGGGGGGGGCCGCCCCTGACAGAATACACCCGAATGATACATTGGAAAATCCAATGGGCGACAGTAACTTTAGATATTAATTTCCTTAAAAAGGGTTTGGAGTAAGAGATGAAAAGTTGGTCAGATTTATGAAAGGTTTTTGTCCTGTGCAGGTAGAAATGTAACTGTCTGTGCCCCATCTAATAAATGCAATTTGTATTCTCTCTTATTTTGAAAGTTTGGAAAGAAGACTGGGAGATTGATCACCTGATTAATGTTGGCCTCTGAAGCTACTTTAGGAAGAATAGATGGGTTAGTGCGCAAGGACACCCTGTCCTTATGAAAAATCATATAAGGGGCTTTGACCAACAAAGCTTGAAGTTCCAAAACACTACTGGCAGAAGTAATGGCAACCAAGAACACAGTCTTCCAGGATAGACATTGCAGATCCACCGAAGTTGTAGGTTCAAAGGGGGTGAAACTAAGGCGTGAAGTACTAATGTAAGATCCCACAGTGACATAGGGTCCTTCACCGGGGGTCGAAGAAGAAAGGTACCTCTGAGGAAGGCCTTGCAAAGCTTTGAAGATGCTAAGGAAGACATATTATCCCCCACATGATAATTAGAAATTGCAGCAAGTTGAACTTTGACTGTGGAAAAACTAGCACCTTGCTGAAAAATTCCAGTATCGCAGAAACAGGGGCAGTGAAAGGGTTTTGTCCACGTTGCGAAGCCCAGATCAAAAAACATCTCCATTTATTGGAGTATACCTTTCTGGTGGAAGACTTATGGGCCACCACCAGGATTCTTTTGACAGGAGAAGATAAAGCTGGGAGCCCTGACTATCATGGGACCTGGAGCAGTCAAGCAGTGAGCTTTAGACTGGCCAAGTCTGGATGGGGAATCCATGAGAGATGAGAGCTGAGATCCGGAACAGGATCCAACGTCCATAGTGGAGCCACCAGATGAGATCACAGATAGGAAAACCATATTTGGCGAGGCCAGAATGGTGCAACAAGGATTACTTGGCTCCCCAGCCTGTGAGTTTTCTGAAGGAATTTTGGTATTACGGGAAAAGGAGGATAAGCATACAGAAGACTGGGGGGGGGGGGCAACACATGAATCAGAGCGTCTCTGGGGGGCTTCCCCTGGGGGGAGGGTCAGAGCGAAGAACTCACTGCATTTCACGTTGGAAGGAGAAGCCAAGAGATCGCAGCAAGGCTGACCTCACTTGTGAAAGATCTGTTCCACTACTGAAGGATTCAAAGACCACTCGTAAGGCATCAGAACAGATCTGCTGAGCCTGTCAGCTAGAATGCTGGACCTCCCTGGGATGTGCATTGCCAACAGAAAACGGCCGGAGGAGATCACCCACTCCCATACTCTCATGGCCTCGCAACATAGGTTCCTAGGTACTAGGCTAATGGCCCAATGGCCTATATAATATAGCCGTAGAGATTCCCTGGCTTTTGCCACCCAAAAAAAATATTTTCCTGTGCTCCTGTCGAGCAGAGCCACATCAGTAATTCCCAGGGTGAATTTCCTATTCCTATGGTCTGGTACATCAACAAGCGGGGGAATAAGATCTGGTTGCCCCCTGCTTGTTGATGTACCAGTCTACCGACATATTGTCCATGGGAAGATGGGCATGGACAGCCTACAACGCTAGAAGCACCACCCTCATCTCCAGAACGTTGATATGCAATCTGGTCTCGCAGGGGGACCATATACCTTGACCTGTCCTTCCCGAGCTGCGACTCCCCCCCCCCCCCAAGCTGGGAGGCATCTGTAGTGACCGTGGCCATGGGGAAAGGTGGAAAAAAGGGACGACTCCGAACAAGGTCCAATGAATGAATCCACTACAGAAGGGAGTCCCTGCACACTTGAGAGATTCGGACAGGGTGAGTCAACGGGAGCTCTAACCAGGACCATTGTTCTGCAATGGCCCACTGAAGAATATGCATGTGAAGGCGGGCTAAGGATAAGAGATTGATCGTGGCCATCATGTACCCCAGCACTCTTAATATCATCTCCACTGTCGGGAACTGAGTTTGAATGCAAAGAAAGTGTAGCTTCAGAGTGCGTACCCTATCTGCAGTAAGAAAAACTTTGGTTTGAATTGTGTCTAAACGCATCCCAATGAAGTCTAACATTTGGACTGGGGCCAGAGATGATTTGCTGAGACTGATGGTAATGCCTAACCTCTGGGCCAGGAGAAGAAAGGAATCCCTCACCTGGCAAAGTTGATGCCTGGAAGGGGCAGTGAGGAGCCAATCGTCTAGGTAGGGGAATACCTGTACACCCTTGAGTCTCAGGTGAGCCGCTACTACTGACATCACTTTGGTAAACACCCTGAGGGTGGTGGTGAGACCAAAGCGGAGCACTTCCCCTTTATCTCTGTGACTTCTGCTACCTTCTATTTTACTTCCTCACTACTCTATCACTTATCCCTCCTCTATTCCTTCTTCTTCCTGTTTATATTACTCAGTTTACTGAGGGTTCATATAAATATCTAATCTACTTCCATATTGTCTTTAAATGTCCTTTTCTCTTTCTTATGATGTTTACTATGCTAAATAAGTTATGCTTGTGTTTTGCTTACAAGAACGATGAGTACATTATTGTACAAATGTTAATTCTGAATACAATAAGTTTGATTTTTTTATAATATTTTCCTGATACAATATATTTTTATGTTGCTCTTTATTGCATCTTATGTAATTAGTTACTATGTCTTTGTGGAGCTTTTCTCCCCGGGCCTCTGCTGAAAATGGAAATATATCCAGTTAGACTAGCCCGGTTAACAAATGTAAAATAAATAAAAAAAAATAAAATAATGACTGGCTCCTAGCCAAAAGTGGAGAAACCTCAGAGTGCCTGTCCATTTTGATATGATAGTACGCATCCTGGAGATTGATCAAGCACATCCAATCGTTCTCCTGCAGGAGATAGATAAGCTAGAGGATAGATTGAAGGGTGACCATCCGAAATTCATCTTGGCCGCTGACCGGTTCAAGGTGGAAAGATCCAAAATGGGTCATAGGTCCCCCGTTTTCTGTGGCACCAAAAAGAACCTGGAATAAATGTCTGACCCAGAGTGGCCTGATTCGGAGTGGTCTGGGGGGGGGGCCAGACTGGATGACTTGTTTTCCTAGCAGCTTTGCGATTTCCAGTGTTGCATCCTCCCTGTGTGCGGGTGGGACATCTGGGAGGTGTTTGGGAGGTGTAGGTGGCTCTAGAAAGGAGATTGAATACACTCTGGATATAATTTGCAACTCTGGATATAATTTGCAACACCCAATGATCTTCTGTGATGGACTCCCACTCCGTTAGGTGTAGCAAGAGATGGCCCCCAACTGCCTCCAGAGATGAGCTGTCGGGCAACCCTTCAGGGTTGCTGGGTGGGTTTGTCCAAGAAAGGCTCTCAAGAATCAATTTCTAGGACCCCTCTGCCCCTAGGGCAGCGTCTGGCAAATCCCCCTCTGCCCCTGGGGGAAGGTGAGTCCTGAGTGTCAAGGGGAAAACTGAGATTTCCAGAACCACATCTTCTTGGTCCCTTGCAGATTCCTAGAAAAGGACAGTTGAGGGGCTGAAAAGTGGATCCTGACAGCAGACAGTCTTCCTATCCTTCTCACTCTGAACTTGTGTGTCACATACTGACTTCCAAAAATGGAAAGAACCATTGTACCGGGGGCATTGGTAAATGATGCCTAAAAGGGTTCTGAAAAATGACAGAGTTGGAGCCAGGCATGTCGCCTGATGGCAACGCCTGCACCAACGGCTCTAGTGGCTCCCTCAGTCGTGTGGGAGAGGAAACACATACAAGTATTCACAACTGAATTTAGGGTGGCTATGCGAGCGGAAACACCTAGTCCTCTGCCAACATGGACCCAGGGGTCGACTCAGCGATCTCCTTCACAAGGTCTCGCTGCAGGTGAATCACATGTGCCATGTAGTTGAGAACCCTTACAGAGAAGGTCACGGAAGCATATACCTGCTTCCCAAAATGGTCCATCGTCCTTGACTCCCGGTCAGGAGGGTGGACCGTACAGCTCTCCTGAGTGAACTCCTTCCTAGTGGCAGCCGCCACCACCACCATGGCATCAACTGGGGATCCCTTATGCCAGTAAGATCTGTCTGAAGGGAGGCTGAAAACCTTGTTTGGCTATTTGGGAATGGGGTTCACCATGTCCGGTTCCTTCCACGCCAGAGATGTAATGAGATCCACTAAGAGATCTGCTGGAGGGGACACCGAAGAAGTAGAGGTTCCCACGCCAAATGCCTTGAGGAGCACGGATTTGTCCAAGGTAGGTTTTTGGGCAGACCACCTCCCTCCCTGGTGAAGAAGTTCCATGATGTCTCCGAAGGAGACATCCTTGGGGGGGGGGGTGACTGGGAGGAACCTTCCCCTTTCTCCAAATCAGTGTCCTCAGTGAGAGACTCTGGTGAGGAGTCTAAGTGCCTCCTTTTGCATGTACATTTTAGAGACACCTCCTCAGTGGGGATCTCTGGGGAGAGAGAGGGTCCTGAGGCAAAGAGGCGGCAGGCTGTCACTCAGATGACAGAATGGCCGGATCCATATCAGAAACAGAGGGAGCCAGGGTGGAGTCCGAAGACGACATGGTCAAGGGTCTTGAAGAAATTGAGAGAACGCTCCCCACCACGTCAAAACCCGAAGGGGAATGGACATCTTTAGAAAGGACAATAGGAGGAGCAGTCACCCTATGACCCGACGGGGGAGTCAGAGCCGAACGTTCAGGTGCCGAGATACCAAGAGGAAGTCTCCACTCCAACACACTCGGAGCCGACACCAAACCCTCGGATCCAACGCAGAGGCTACGACTCCAAGTGCCTGCGGATATGAGCTAGTCAAAGCCAATTTGCTCAAGGTCATGGCTGGCGTCAAGGTACAAGGTACCGTCAGCGCCGACCCCTCGATGCAGAGTGTTTTCGCATCCAAGGATTCCGAAACCAGAGGTTGGATTGAAGGAGAAGTAATAGAGGTGAAAAAGGACTGCATGCTCCCCGCTCCGAAGGGAGAGGGGGGAAGTCAAAACTCCCATCTGTATCTAGGTGCAGATGAACTTCCGCATCATCCTATCTATCTCCGCTTCACTAAGGCTATGGGTGGAATGGGAGGAAGAAGCGACTGATACCAGCCTGGAGGGGTGGTGAGAAGAAGCCTGAGCCAGTGACTAGATCCTGAGCTCCTCCGGCTCTGGACAGAACTGAGAGGAATGCAGCTGAGGAGATTCCAGCCTCAGAGCTGACATAACTTTAGGTGCAGGGCTGGCCGAAGCTGCACAATCTGGAGATCGCTTCTTCGGCCTATCCCTCTAGGAAGATTTGTCTCCATCCCCCATCCTCTTAGCAGGAGTTTGAGTCCCAGTGGCCAGGGGAGGAGGCAGAGTCAGAAGCTGGGGCTGCAGGGTCTTGAGTCCATAAAGAGGGGAAGAAGGCCCTTAAGAATAAGTTTATTTCTCCTGTCCATGAGTGCCTGGGGATTAAATCCAGCACAGACAGAACAAGAGGTTTAAAGATGGGCTGCCCCAAGACGAACTACGCACAAAGTGTGGCCATCGGATGAGAACAGCTTAGGGCTACACTCTGTACATTTTTCTGAAGATGGGTTTGGGAACTTCGGACATTGTCCCAACCTTCGGCCCAGTACACTCTTAGTCACACAATCCACACACACAAGAGGAAAGATATATATATATATTTTTTAACAGACGGAAAACCGCAAATGGGAGGATTGAAAGCAAAGAAATAATGGGAGAGAGAAGAAAAAAGGAAGATTTTACATCAAAACAGCACTTACCACAACTTTTACAGCAGAGAGCTCGGATCACAATGCAGACAAGTAGGGTGGCAAATGAGATCTGAAGGGAGGAAAGATACACAAGCATTATGGGTAAGGGGAGGAGTTCTGAGTTTGGATCAGATGCTGGATATGCGGCAGAGTCGGATCCGAGATGGAACCGGGAACCCACAGGTTGAAGACCAAATGAAGCCAACTACTTCAGATCAAAAATTAACCACCAAATATTTTTCCCGACAGTAACTATATAAACAATATGTGGAAGGGAGGGTGGTTGCAGTTACTGCAGCAAAGAGGAATTTCAACACCTACGGTTGTTGGTAAAAAGTAAAACTGTGTAAACTTACCATAAATGTAGAAGTTTGAGTGTATTCACTGTTGCAATCACATTTGGGTTATCCCTGCCAGGGTAGCCCTCAGCCGGCCCAAATACCAGAGGCTTAGTATTTCTGCGTCGGTTCCTGTAGTTTCAGGATTGACGTCAGGTCGTCAGTAGTGTAAAGTAAGGCAGTTTACCCCATTACATCAGTTTTTCTTGCCCTAACCTGTCAGGAGCACCCAAGTAGGAGCTAGGTTCTGGTGGAAGAACCCACCTGTAGAAAGCAAATACCAATATGTCCCTTAAGGAAACAGAAGAAAAAAAGGAGGATGGAGGGAGGGAAACCAAGACTGAAACAATGAATACACTCTAACATCTACATTTATGTTAAGTGTACACAACTGTACTATGTTCCTCGTGTTTCACTGCTGTAGTCACCACATTTGAGTCGCTTTCCAAAGCTGAGGAAAAGGGTGGAGGCAGTCAAGGAAAAGTACAGTTTTGTACCTACCATAAATGTAGATGTTCGAGTGCTAATACAGTTGCAGTCATAACAGATGGGTTCTCCTGCCGTAAGGCGGGTCCTCGGTCGGCCGAATTCCAAAGTCTAGGTCCGGCGTCAGTTGTCGTCACTTCTTCCATGACGTCAGTGTGACAGGGGTATAAAGGAACCAGCCGATGCCATTTTCTTCAGTTTTTCTTGCCCCAGATGTCAGGTGCCCCCAGAAGGAAGGCAATACATAAATTTGTGTAATAAAGCAATGCAATATAATCAAAATACAGTAGTTGCAAGCAAATACACCATAAATGAATACCCCAATCAGGTTGTATGAGGATGTGTTAGCCTATAGGCCTGTCCCAAGAGGGGAGGGAGGGAAACCTGGACTGCAGCTGTATTAGCACTCGAACATCTACATTTATGGTAGGTACAAAACTGTACTATGTTCATCGTGCATACAGCTGCAGTCATAACAGATGGGTAGAATCCCAAAGCTAAGAAAGGGGTGGTAGGCACTAGGTGGAACTAGGAGGAGCCAGGATGCCTGGCAAGACTGCAGTGGCAAAGCCCGCTCTAGATTTGGAGTATAGTGGAAGGTGGTAGTGCTTGGAGAAGGTATGCACAGAACTCCAAGTGGCTGCTTCCAAAATATCTTTGGTAGGAACTCCTCTGAGGAAAGCTGCAGAGGTAGCCGTGGCCCTTGTGGAGTGAGATCTGATGCCTGTAGGTACAGTTTTGCCATGAAAAGAATAGCAAAAGCGTATGCAATGGGCTATCCATTTTGAGATTGTCTGTTTGGAAATTGGCTTTCCTTGAGCTCCTACAGCATAGGACACAAAGAGCTGTTCTGATTTTCTGAAAGGCTTTGTTCTGTCCAAATAATAACGCAGTTGTCTGTGGATGTCCAAGGAATGTAATAATCTCTCCCCTTTGTTTTGAGGATTAGGATAAAACGTAGGTAAGTGTATGGCCTGATTCAAAGCTACCCTGGATACCACTTTAGGCATAAAGGACGGGTTGGTTCGTAAGGAAACTCTGTCCTGATGGAAGATGATAAAAGGCTGCACAGCCATGAGAGCTTGTAGTTCTGAAACTCTACGAGCTGAGGTAATAGCCAGAAGGAAAGCTGTTTTCCAGGACAAATATTGCAAATCTGATGAGGCAGCTGGCTCAAAGGGAGGCAATGTCAGTTTTTCCAGAATGAAATTGAGATCCCAAGCAGGTATTGGTTGTTTCCTTGGGGGTCTGAGATTCTTAGCCCTCTGAGGAACTGTCTTAAGAGGGGGTGAGAGAATAACGGTGGATCAGTGTTGTATTCTGCAGAAATGGCCGAGGCATGGATCTTGATGGAGGAGAATTAAAGTCCACTGCTTAGCAGCTCAGCTAGATACTGTAGTATTTGAGGTAAGTTCAGTTTTCCAGAATCCTGGCCCTTTTTCTCATTCCAGACACAAAACCGTTTCCATTTTGCGGAGTAAGCTTTTCTAGTTGACGGCCTTCTGGCCTCCAAAATGACATCCTTCACCTCCTTGGAGAGTAGGGTCTGTTGTGATGCTAAGGAATCTTCCATGCGGCTAGATTGAGTGTTTTTAGCTGGCTGTGAAGAGATTTGAAGCTGTGCTGAGTCAGGAGAAGAGGCATTAGAGGCAGGGTCCATGGTGGGGAATGCGTCAGGCTCCTCAGGAGTGGGTACCAGTGTTGTCTTGGCCAGTCTGGAGCAATGAGGATCATCTTTGGTCTGTCTGCTCTGGTTTTCAATAGAACTTTGGGCAGCAGAGGAAGAGATGGGAAGGTATAAACTGTCATTGATGTCCAACTGAAAGAGAGAGCGTCCACTCTCCAGGCCTCTGGATGGAAAATCCTTGAGCAGAATTTTGTCAATTGGTGATTTTTGTGGGAGGCAAAGAGATCTATGTCTGGCCTTCCCCATGCTTGGATTATTTCTGTAAAAACTTTTGGATGCAACTTCCATTCGTGTGGATCTGTCATATTTCTGCTTAGGTTGTCTGCCAGCGTGTTTTCCTTGCCTGGCAAGTACTGTGCTTGTAGTTCGATTTGTAAGTCCATGGCCATGTTCCAAAGTGACATGGCCAGTCTGCATAGGGGGTATGAATGTGTTCCTCCCTGTTTGTTTATGTACCACATAACTGTGGTGTTGTCCGTTCTTATCAATAGTTGACCTGGTTGTAGAAGGTCCTTGAAAGCTATAATAGCATTTATTACTGCTAGCATTTCCTTTTGATTGATGTGAAGGTGCTTTTCTTTTTGGGACCATTTGCCCTGAATGCACTGATCTGTCATGTGCGCCCCCCCAGGCATAGTCCGAGGCGTCTGTTGGGATGACTTGATTTGCTTGAGGCTTGCTGAATGGAAGACCTGTGTTTGTTTGGCATGCTTGAGCCCACCACAGAAATTCCTTTTGTAGACATGGAATTAGTGTTATTATTGTTTCCAAACTGTGGCTGTGTTGAGACCACAGGTTTTTCAGGTACCACTGAAGTTTCCTCATATGCAGCTTTGCACATGGGATTAGTAAGATGCAAGATGCCATGAATCCCAGAGCCTGGTGCAATTTGCTAGTGCTCTGAAGTATTGAGTTAGTTGCCCCAGCTTCTCTGGCGTGAGGTAGGCCATCTGGGTGTTTGTGTCCAAGTTGGCACCCAGGAAAATTATCTTCCAAGAGGGTATTAGTATTGATTTCTTTTTCTTGACTGTGTATCCCAGAGAGTTCAACAACATTATTACATAAGCCACATGTTTCAGAAGAATGTGCTTGCTGTCCGCTTGGATCAGGCAGTCGTCCAAATAGGGGTATATCTGTATCCCTTGAAGTCTGCAGTAGGCAATTACTGATGCCAGGCATTTCATGAATACTCTGGGCGCAGTAGATAAGCCAAAGGGCAATGCAGAGAATTGATAATAGGTTGAACCTGCAAGAAATCTGAGGTATCTTCTGCAATTTTGTCTGATTGGGACATGCAGGTATGCCTCCTTGAGGTCCAATGTTACCAGCTAAGACTCCTTGCCCAGCATGGGAAGAAGCTGCTGTAGAGTGAGCATCTTGAATTTTGGTACGAGTAGAAATGTGTTTAGGATGGATAGGTCCAAAATAGGTCTCCAATCTTTTCCCTTCCTTGGTACCAGGAATAGTCTGGAATAAAAACCTTGACCTTGTTCGTGCGTAGGTACCTCTTGAATAGCTTTCATGTCCATGAGATCTGTAATTTGCCTTTGTGCCTCTGCCCTTTGATTGTGTGGCAGGTTTGGCATGCCTCTTATTTTTGGAAGGGTGTGAAAATGGAATCTGTATCCTCTGTTTATAATGTCCAGGATCCATTTGTCTTTTGTGACAATATGCCAATTTTTTGAAAATAATGCCAGCTTTCCTCCTAAGGGGGCTGCCATTTGAGTCTTGCTTGGTATGCAAAGGGGAAAGTCATTGGGCTTGCTTTCTGAATGATTGCGAGTTATCCTCACCACCTCTTTGTGTAGGAGCTTGCCAAAGTCTGCCTCTAAACGATCCTTGGGATTGTCCTCTGCCCCTCGGGTGCCTGTGTCTGCCTCTTTGGGGTCTGTCCGTGGCTGGAAAGGACCAATTCTTGGAAGGCCAATTTCTACTGAAACGTGGGGGTTGTACCTGCAGAAAATCTTTCACAGTTTGCATTGATTTAGCCTTTTCCTCCATTTTCCTTAATACCTCCTCAGCATTAGCACCAAATAATACATCCTTTTGTAGAGGGGCATCTAGTAATTTAGATTTGACATGATCAGGCAAGGTTTGTTCCTTGAGCCAGGCATGTCTACGTATGACTGATCCTGTAACAGCAGCTCTACATGAGGCCTCTAGAGCATTAAAACCACATTGTAAGGTATGCTTACCCACTTGTTCTGCACTATGCATCAAATCCTGCAACTCCTTCAAGTCTGTTTGTTCAGGTTGTGACATTTTATTTTTCAATTGTGATAACAAAAACTGTTGGTATTTTAGCATATGGAACTGACAGTTTAAGGCCCTCATGGTTAAGGTAGCTGAGGTATATACCTTTTTTCCCCACCTTTCTAAGGATCTGGAATTTCTCTTGGAAGGTAATGGATTTTTAGCAGGGGAGGCCTTAATTCCCTTGGGGCCCTGTGAGATGGTTTCTGGGTCAGCAGCATGGCTTTTGTATAGAAATTGGTGTGAGTCAGGAACCCTGTAGTACCTGTCAGGCTTGACAGGGGCTGGAGGCAGAGAGTCCAGGTTAAGGCAGGCCTCCGAGTAAACATCATCTAGGATGTCCAAGACAGGAGGTATAGCCAGAGGCCTGTGCTGAGGTAGCAAGAGAAATTCTCTAAGCCTTTTCTTGGAATCTGAATAATCTTGGCCTTCCCAGTGGAAGTGTTCCCTCAAGGTATGCAAAGTTTCCCCAAATGAGTAATCCTCTGGGGGGGGATACAGAAGGAATGGACTCCTCCGCATTAGAGTCTTCAAAAGGGGAGTAAGAATGTTCCTGATCAGAGTGCTCTGAAATAATGGAGCCCTGATCAGAGGAGGGGGATTCTTCCTCCACTCTGGGCCTTTTGTCCGGTGGGGGTTGAGAACCCCTGATAAGAGTAATTAAATCCTCAGCCATCTTAAGCATCTGTTTTTTAGGCATGGGGCCTGGAGATGGGCCCTGTGTAGCTTGTCTCTTAGAATGCATGGCTGCTTTAGACTTAGTGAAAGCCTTGATGGAGAAAGAAGAGGAAGGTCTGAAGACACCTTGAGTGGAGGTAGACCTGTCCACATTTTGAGGTTCAACGCCAAGAGTGGCTTCGGTATCTGTAGTCGGTGTGTGGGCCGAGGAGCCTGCGACCTCGGGTACAGGAGACATCGCCAATGAAGTGTAGTCGGTAGTCGGGGGCTGCGTAGGCGCCTCGCTGAGAACTGGACCACGTGTAGTCGGCTTTGGCGTGGTGTCAGTAGAGGCCGCGGACCTCGTGTCGGTCCTTATCTTTGCGTTTTTTAGACAGAACTGGAGTCTGAGTATCCAATGACATAATATAGTTAAATGTTTTTCCAAAATAATGCTGGGCGAACTCCGCCCGACGCTTAATGGTGCGATTGTTGAATGTAGCACAAAAGCGACAGATCGAGACGTCGTGGTCTGGGCCTAAACAAGGTATACAGAGGGAATGGAAATCCTTATGCGGTATTTGCTTCCCACATGAAATACAATTATTAACTTTGTCTGACATCGGTCTGAGGCAAGAAAAGTTTCCCCAACGGGGTACTTAGCTTTCAAGAAGACTTCAGTTTCAAAATTTTCGTAATTTCAGGAGCTGGCCGACCGGCACTTGCGAACTGCTTCTGCTTTGGGCACCGCGCGGAAAGAAAGACTGAAGAAAATGGCATCGGCTGGTTCCTTTATACCCCTGTCGCACTGACGTCAGGGAAGAAGCGACGACAACCGATGCCGGACCTAGACCTTGGAATTCAGCCGACCGAGGACCCGCCTGACAGCAGGAGAACAGTACAGTTTTGTACCTACCATAAATGTAGATGTCCGAGAGGTATGCATCTGCAGTCCTAACATATGGGTTGTCCTGCCTCAGGCAGCCCTTCGGTCGGCCGGATTCCAAAGTCTGGGTCTGGCCTCGGCTGATGTCGCACTTCACCCGACGTCATAGCTGCTGTGAATTGGGTATAAAGGCATCAGCCGACGCCATTTTCCTCAGTGTTTCTTGCCCCAGATGCCAGGTGCCCTCTAGGAAGGCTAAATTTGGATAAATGCAAATGTTTCCAAACAGTAGAGAGCAAACAAAAATAAACATGTATATACATATATACAAACAAATACACCATAATAGATTCCCCCAGCTAGCTACAAGATGGGCAAATACCCTAGGAGTACCACAGAGGGGAAGGAGGGTGGGTAATCCTGACTGCAGATGCATACCTCTCGGACATCTACATTTATGGTAGGTACAAAACTGTACTATGTCCTTCAAGGATGCATCTGCAGTCCTAACATATGGGTAGAATACCATAGCCAAACTGGGGGAGGGGGCAGTAAGATGATTATGGTGTAGTTAAGATCCCTTGTAAAACAGCAGTTGCAAAACCTGCTCGGGATCTGGAGTATAAAGGTAGATTATAATGCTTGGCAAATGTATGCACGGAGCTCCAAGTGGCAGCTTCTAAAATGTCTTTGGTAGCCACTCCTCGTAAGAAAGCTGTAGTAGTGGCTGTAGCCCTTGTGGAGTGAGGTCTGATGTTTTCTGGAGTTGTCTTTCCATGAAAGGAGTAACAAAATCTAATGCAATTTCCTATCCATTTTGAGATTGTCTGTTTTGAAATTGCTTTTCCTTCCATTCCTGTTGCATATGCTACCAGAAGCTGGTCAGTTTTTCTATTGTTCTTGGTTCTGTCCAGATAGTAGCGCAATTGTCTGTGCACATCCAAGGTATGTAGTAGTCTTCCCCCCCTGTTCTGTGGGTTGGGGAAGAATGTTGGTAGGTGGATTGCTTGGTTCAATGATACCCTGGAGACCACCTTTGGCATAAAAGTGGGGTTAGTTCTCAAGGACACTCTATCCTGATGGAAGATAAGGAAGGGCTGTACTGCCATTAATGCCTGTAATTCAGAAACCCTTCTTGCTGAAGTGATTGCAAGTAGGAAGCAGTTTTCCAAGATAAGAACTGTAATTCTGCTGTTGCTGCTGGTTCGAAAGGGGGAAGTGTTAACTTTTCCAGCACAAAGTTAAGGTCCCATGTAGGCAAAGGTGGCTTCCTTGGAGGCTTTACATTTTTAATTCCTCTCAGAAACTGCCTGAGTAGAGGATGAGAGAAGACTGGAGGATCCATGTTGTATTCTGCTGAAATTGCTGATGCATGAATCTTAATGGAGGAGTAAGACAGGCCAATGTGGAAAAACTCCTGCTAAATATTCCAGGATGTTAGCTATGTTTGCTAATGAAACATTTTCTCCTTTTGCTGCACTCCAAATGAGGTATCTTTTCCATTTGGCTGAATAAGTCTTCCTTGTGGAGGGTCTGCGAGCCTCCAGGATAATGTCTTTAACCCTCTGAGATAAATCTGGGTTATTTTGTTTTATGTAATGTTCCAAGCAGCTAGCTGTAGTGTTTTCAAGTTTGGATGTAGGATCTTGAAGTTGTTCTGTGTTAGCAGCAAAGGAACTAGAGGTAGAGGCCATGCGTGTGTCCGAGACATACTCCTCAGTAGCGGGTACCAATGCTGCCTCGGCCAGTCTGGAGCTATCAGGATGATCCTTGGGTGATCTTCTTTGATCTTCAGTAGCACTTTGTGCATCAAAGGAAGAGGTGGGAATGCATATGCTGTCAGGTTTTCCCAACTGAAGGATAGGGAATCCACCTTCCAAGCAAATGGGTGGTATGTCCTTGTGCAGAATTTCCTCAATTGGTGGTTGTGTGGGGATGTGAACAGGTCTATTTCTGGTAGTCCCCATTTCTTTGTAATGGATTTGAAGATGTCTGGATGCAGCGTCCATTCGTGGGCATCCGTGGTAGTTCTGCTTAAGGTGTCTGCTAGTATATTTTCTTTTCCTGGCACAAATATGGCCTGGAGCTGTATGTTGAGGTTCAGGGCCACGTTCCACAGGTCCATTGCCATCCGGCATAGAGGATATGAGTGTGTGCCTCCCTGTTTGTTGATATACCACATGACTGTGGTGTTGTCCGTCCTTATCAGCAAATGACCCTGTTGAAGAAACGGTCTGAATGTCTGAATTGCCTGTTTCACTGCCAGCATCTCTTTTTGATTTATGTGTAGGTTCAGCTGGTCTTGTGTCCATAGGCCTTGTATACACTTGTCCACCATGTGTGCCCCCCAGCCTAGGTCTGAGGCGTCCGTGGTGATAGTCTGGCTTGGGCGAGGTTTGTGGAAAGGCAGTCCTCTGTTCAACTGACAGGCCTGAGCCCACCACAGGAATTCTTGCTTCAGGCATGGAATTATTGGAATCTGGGCTTCTAGACTGTGCTTGTGTTGAGACCATATATTCCTTAGGTACCATTGCAACTTCCTCATATGCAGCCTGGCATGTGGAATCAATATTATGCAGGATGCCATGTAACCCAGTGCTTGCAGGACTTTCCTTGCTCTAAGCTGGTTCTTTGTTGTTAATGCCATGAAATAGAGTGGTAGTTGCTTTTGCTTTTCTGCCGTGAGAAATGCCATCTGATTTGAAGTGTCCAGCTCTGCACCCAAGAATGTTATCCTCTGGGATGGTACCAGTCTTGACTTTTTCATGTTGACTGTGTATCCCAGGGCTTGCAGTAGTTGTATAACCTTTTCCAAATCTTCTGTTAATTTGGTCTTGTTGTCCGCTTGTATTAGGCAGTCGTCCAGGTATGGATAAATCTGAATTCCCTGAAGCCTGCAATGAGCAATTACTGATGCCAGGCATTTCGTGAACACTCTGGGCGCAGTAGATAAGCCAAAGGGCAATGCTGAGAATTGATAATGCTCTGATCCTGCAAGAAATCGGAGGTATCTTCTGCAATCTGGTCGTATAGGGACGTGCAGGTATGCCTCCTTGAGATCTAGAGTCACCAGCCAAGACTCCTTGCCCAGCATGGGAAGAAGTTGCTGTAGGGTCAGCATTTTGAATTTTGGAACAATGAGGTATGTGTTCAGAGCAGACAGGTCGAGAATAGGCCTCCATTGATTTTCTTTCCTTGGTACCAGGAAAAGTCTGGAGTAAAATCCTTGTCCTTGTTCCATAGGCGGTACCTTTTCTATAGCTCTCATCCTTAGTAACTGGTTGATTTTGTCCTAGAGCGTTTGTTTTTTGGTTTGGTGGTAGGTTTGGCATTCCTCTCTTTTTTGGTAGAGTGTGGAAGTGAAACCTGTAGCCTTTGTCTATTGTCTGTAAAATCCATTTGTCTCCTGTAATGTAATGCCAGTTTATGGAAAATAAGGCTAGCTTTCCACCTAAGGGTGCTTCCAGTTGTTCCCTGGTAGGCGGTATCAGAGTCAAGTCATTGTGTCTGTCCTGTGGAAGTGGTAGTAGCTGGATCCGTGGCAGTACTTCTCTGGTTGTTAGGCTGCCACTGACGTCCCCTGTAGGCACCTCTGGATTGACCTCTGCCTCTTGGGCGCCTATTTCTGCCTCTCTGTGCTCTGGAGGTGTCTGGAAAGGACCAATTCTTCGAAGGCCAATTTCTACTAAACCTCGGAGGCTGGACCTGTAAGAAATCCTTGACTGTTTGGACAGATTTTGTTTTTCTTCCACCTTCTTTAGCACTTGCTGTGCAGGGGAGCCAAACAAACTTTGTTTCTCCATGGGGGCATCTAGGAGCTTTGACTTTACATGGTCTGGTAAGGATTGCTCTTTTAACCATGCATGCCTTCTGATCACTGTTCCAGTCATAGCTGATCTAAAGGAAGCCTCCAGTGCATCATAGCCGCATTTTAAGGAATGATTACTGACCTGCTGAGTGTTATGTACCAAATCCTGAAGGGACTTACGGTCTATAGGTTCATGAGAGGGCAGTTTTTTATTTAGCTGATCTAACAAAAATTCCTGATACTGAATCATGTGGAATTGACAGTTTAAGGCCCTAGCCGAAAGAGTAGCAGAAGTATAAACTTTTTTACCCCATCTCTCTAATGCTCTAGATTCTCTTTCAGAGGGGAGGGGTTTTTTGGCAGTGGCAGCTGCTACAGCTTTGGGGCCCTGTGAAATGGTTTCAGGATCTGCAATAGGAGCCTTATACAAGTGACAGTGAGTGTCCGGGACCCTATAATATCTGTCGGGCTTAGCAGGGGCCGGGGGAAGAGAGTCAGGGGCAGTACAGGCATCATTCAATGCATCATCCACAACTGTAAGCACTGGAGGAATGGCTAAAGGCCTATGCTGTGGTAAATGTAAAAAGGTCCTTAGCCTTTTCCTTGAATCTGAAAAATCCTGGCCCTGCCATTGAAATTGCTCTCTCATAGCATGTAAGGTTTCCCCAAAAGAAAATTCCTCAGGAGGAGAGGCAGAAGGAATGGAATCTTCTGCATCAGAATCCTCATATGGAGAATAAGGGCCTTCTGGAGGATTTGAGTTTTCTGAATCATCCGAGGAATAGTCTGTAGAAACTGGATCCGGGGGCTCTGCTCTAGGCCTCTTCTCTGGAGCGGGTTGAGAGGCCCTGTCTGGGTGAGGTTGGGATCCCCTGATCAAAGAAATGAGATCCTCAGCCAGGCTGAGCATTTGGGAACTAGAGGTAGGCCTGTGTGAGGGGGTTTTAGCAGGCAAGGCCTTAGAAGTTTTAGCTGCTTTAGCCCTAGAGAAGGCCTTGATAGACATAGATGCAGGTGGCCTAGCAGCTCCACGTGCAGGAGTAGATATGTCTAAAGGAATAGTATCTGATAAATCCTGGGTGCCTGCTACAGCAGGAGAAATTTCAGTAGCCGATTCAGCCAAGCTGTGTGAGGCCTCGGCTGTCGGAGGTATGCTTTCGGCCGAAGGAAGAACCGAGGACTCGGTTTCAGCCGAAACCGAGACAGTCGCGGTTGGCTTAACCGTGGTTTCGGCCGAAACCGCGGACCACGAGTGTCGGTCCTTTTCCTTGCGCTTTTTAGCTAAATGTGAAGTCTGAGTCTCCGACGGCATTTTGTAAGCAAAAGCGGGACCAAAAAACTCCTCTGCAAACTCCGACCGACGTCTAAGTGTCCGTTGGTTGAAGGAAGCACAGGCTAGACAAGCTGAAACGTCGTGGTCTGGGCCTAAGCAAGGAAGGCAGTAAGAGTGGAAATCCTTATGAGGTATTTGTTTCCCACAAGTTAAACAATTATTTACTTTTTCTGACATCGGCTGAGGCAAGAAAGAGTCCCCAATGGGGTACTTAGCTTTTTAGAAGTCTTCGGTAGTAGAAATCTCTGGATCTGACCGACCGGCACTTGCGAACAGCTTCTGCTTCGGGCACCGCGCGGCAAGAAAGACTGAGGAAAATGGCATCGGCTGATGCCTTTATACCCAATTCACAGCAGCTATGACGTCGGGTGAAGTGCGACATCAGCCGAGGCCAGACCCAGACTTTGGAATCCGGCCGACCGAAGGGCTGCCTGAGGCAGGACAACCCATATGTTAGGACTGCAGATGCATCCTTGAAGGACATCCATCTGTTATGACTGCAGCTGTATGCACGATGAACATCTAGGGGCTGGCTAGGATGCCCTGAAAGTCTGCAGAGGCAAACCCTGCCCTGGATTTGGAGAAGGGAGGCAGGTGGTAATGTTTATAAAAGTACGAACAGATGTCCAAGTTAGAGATGACCGCAGGATCCTTAGTTGAAGAAGAGTTTTGCAGCATACCGGACTTCGAAAGGGTTTCGGTAGCGGCCTGCGAATCCACAGAAGTGGTCATTGGGGGCTGAGAAAGCACTGAGGACCGGAGAACTGACAACTAGCTTAATGGAAGCATCGTCTGGAGGTTTAGACCTGTGCAGTCTGTCTCGGTCTTTAGCTTTACATTTTTTGGGAAGATCTGCTGTTGGATGGCTTACAGAAGCCATATCGGAGTTCGAGGACTGTAAGTGAAAATATCCAGCTAAATTAAGGGCCCGACGACAGATAGTTCTGGCGTTGAACAAAGCACAGAAGCAACAGCGGAGGACGTCATGGTCTGGGCCTAAACAAGTGACGCTGTAAGAATGAAAGTCCTGGTGTGATATTGGCTTTCCACAGGCGAGACAATTGTTAACTTTTTCTGACATCGGTTAGTGCAAGAAAAAAGGACCCCCAATGAGGTACTTAGCTATAGAAGACTTTAAATCGATAGACGAAACTTAGGAAGCAGCCGACTGGCACTCATGCGAACTGCTTCTACTTTGGGCTCCACGGCAAGAAAGACCGATTTAATGGCATAGGCTACCTTACTTTAACCCAAATATGATGACTGCAACAGTGAAACACGAAGAACATCTGTACTATTGTTCATCATTCTCCTTGCTGCAGTAGCTTTTAAGCTATATGGATTGATCACCAAAAGCCTTTCCAACCTGTGAGGAGGAAAAATATGGATCCAGGAGCACCTGGAGAATGGTCCTAGCAAACCCAGACATAAATCTAGAGGAATAATCCAGTTTGTAATGCCTTGTAGATCATGACTCTAATACTTCTAGAGTCCGCCGTATTCCAATATGATATCAAAGAAGAGAAGACTCTTATGGAATGAGCCCTGATGCTGCCTGGAAATGGTTTGCCATGGTAGGCATAACAAAAGTCAACAGTCAAGGACAACCATCTAGAAATAAAAAGGTTATCCTTTCTTTGTCCCAACATAAGAAAGAAACAGCTGATCAGCTTTCCTAAAGGACTTGGGTCTGTTAGTGCTGTATAACTTATCTGTATAAACTACTGTGACCTTGTTCTTGGTTTGAAATTAACGGTGTCCCAAGCCTCTTGTCACAACTGTTTTCTTTGACCCTCTGCACTTTCTGTTTGACTTCTAGACTTAAACTGTCATGTTTACATTGTCACTCTGGGTGACTCAAGACAGTGTTTTTACATTAGAAGTCTTCGGTCTGCTTTCTAATGAGAGTAGAGAGTCACTTCTGAGTTGGGATACACTATCTGAAATCTCCAAGTGTCTGTTTGCTATTGGCCAGATGGCTAATATATTATGTTTCTTCTTGTATAAAGCTGAAGCATTTAAGCAAAGCTGCTCAACTCAACAATGGCAGCTGGCAGTGCTCTGTGTGGACACAGACAGAACTGAAAATTTTCCTACACAACTATCTTTCTATTTTCCTAAATCCTGAACTGTGTGCTGAGAAACTTGTTTGCACACTGAGAAGCATCCACCCCTCAAATTTAACCCAAGACAGTTTTAGGCAGCCTTGTTAGTAATCTACACTCCTACAGCAACCGAGCTAATCAGCTGTGAACCTACCTTGTACTATCCCCCTGTAGAATAAGCAACTAGGGTCCAAAGACATGGAGATGCACTTCCTGTGCATCTTGAGGCAATGCAGCAATTGCCTCATGTGCTAATAACCATCTAATTCTCAAACATAAGAATAAGGTATGCAAGAGATGAAATTATACAATGTCATGGCAGGCTTGCCTACTACACTCCCCCCACACTACCAGACAGGTTGCCGGTAGTGCACAAAACACCCACCTCACAAAGTACAGCCAGTCACATAGACCCACATATGCTGAGATTCTTATATGCAATCTCTCCAAACCACAAAGGCCTTGCATGAACTGATAGACAAAGCTCAAGGCATCGTCAACAGCACTCCTCAAAAATAACACCCAATAAGACACATGCCCCAACATCCCGTGGTGCTTCAATCTCTAAGCCCAAAAGGCATACCGCTACACAAACCACTACTCTAGTCATACCTGACTCCGTAGTGAGACAGACATATATTCCACTCACAAAACTCTGCAAAGAGAGAGTCATGGTCCACTCTCTATCAGGGACCAGAATCTATCATATCACTCATACACAGTTTGGTTTTGTGAAGGGTAGAGCATGCCTGGTCAACTTGATTGACTTCTTTGAGTCGGTCACCAGAGCTGTGGATGAAGGCATCCTACCTTGATCTGGCCAAGGCCTTTGATACCATTCCCCACTCAGGAATCATAGAAAAAATCACTAAGCTAAGCATCAACCCCTATATCACTAGGTGGGTTGCAAACTGGCTCACAGATAGAACCCACAGTGTGAAAGTAGCTGACTCCAAGTCAGACTGCTGACCAGTCATGAGTGGAGTCCCACAGGGATCGACCCTGGGTCCTCTCCTGTTTGGTTTCTACTTCAAGTCCAGGCCAACACAAAGGGACTCTGGCTGACAAACTTTGCAGATTATTGCAGGTTGGGAGCCATTATTACCTCCTCAAGTGATGTTAACATCCTACAGAAAGGCCTCACTGAGATCAACAACTGGTGTCAGAACTATGGCCTTAAGCTCAATGCCAAAAAATGTATAGTCATCCTCTTTGGGAAAACCCAGTTCCCATGAACTACCACATCGATGGTAGTCCACTGAACGCAGAAGGTGTTTATAAGAGATCTGGGAACACAGGTTGAGAGCAACCTCTCTTTTGACCACTACACTGCCACTGTGGTCAGAAAGTCCTTCTATACGGTACATCTCATTACTAAGGGTTTTGTATTAAGGAAGAAAGAGGTCATTGTCTCAGTCTACTCTTCCCTCATTAAGCCAATCATAGAGTACAATGCCCAATTTGGCATGTACCTCACTAGACACCTGCAACAACTGGAGAGGCCGCAATATTACCTCACAAAGAGGATCCTAGGCCTTAAACACTTGTCCTATATGGACAGACTAAAAAAACTCCAAATATTCTCTGTCTCATATCGCCTACTTAATTTCGGCTTGACTTACAAAGCTATGTCTGACCCAGCTCTGTTAGAAATGCTACTTCTAAAGAAATCCCAATCCCTCTGCACCACAAGCTCCACAGACCTCAACCTTATTACCACAATTAACAGAACATGCTGGAGGGACAGGTTCATAACCCAGAGACTGCCCATGCTATGGAACAGACTTTCCATACATGTCAAACAGAGCACCTCACTGGCCCTCTTCAAGAGGAATCTTGATGAGTGGATGAGAAATAGAAAATTCACTCCGGGGATCACTCCAGTGGCTCTACTCGACAGAGGCACTGGAAACTAAGGTCGGGTGGCACAATGCCAGGGTAATCCTATGGGTTAGGCTTGTAAAGGCTCCAGGGCCATTAGCCTAGTACACACCTATGAACCTATGAACATGCAGATCACTTAACACCAAGTACAAAAGACAAGTGATTGATACTGATCTGAGATGCACCTCCCTGGACAATATGAAGACAGACATGACTGAGCTCTCAAGACTGTGTCCCAGGCTAGTATGAACCTTTCCCAGAGTAGTATTCTGCCTCCTCCTAGAATGATGTCACAATATAAAAAAATAAACAAAAGTTATATACTTACTGTAATGCTACATTAATGTTGTCTTTATCTGCCTGGCTCAACGAACAAGTTATTGGATCTGACCTCGGTGACTTTTTCCCAGCTTATGGATCTTATGGGACTCAGGCTCCTTCCCTACTCATAAGTCCATTGTAATACCTCAGATCAATTTTGCCCAAATTCATAGCAAATGCCATCCAATATGCCCAATAATACCGTATTATATCCTGCTAATAGTGATAAAGTACAGTTCTGTGCAATTACCATACATTTGTAGATGTTACAGTGTATTCACAGTTGCAGTCCTAACTAACAGCATTTCCTGCCATGGAAGCCCTTGGCCAGGCCGACTACCAGAGAATTTTTTCCTCCACCTGAAGTTGGCGGATGCCCTGACCGACGTCAAGATGACAGAGTATAAAGGGAGTCAGCCAGAGCCATAACCTCAGTATTTTCTTGCCCCCAACAGACAGGAACTTCCTAACAGGTGCCTAAGATCAAGGGTCTAAGTTCAGAAACTACAGTATGTGCAGAGGAGGAGGGAACAATCTTCACTAGAGAGGATAATTCCCATCCCAGTCTTATGGGGCATGAGGAGAAGCAGGGAGGGAAAGAATGCAGCAACTGTGAAAGTCCTTCTCCCACCATAAACTCCTCTCTAAACTATCTGAACTAAACCTCTCGACCCCACTATCCTCTGGTTTTCCAACTACCTCAACAACAAACAACCTGTTAGATGGCAGACCTCCTACACACCTTACCTATCCAAACTGGTGGCCCCCAAGGATCCTTTCTTGGCTCTCTTCTCTAATATTTTCACTAACAATCCTATCTGCCTGCACTTCTTCATCACCAATTCAATGTGCTGATGATTCTACCCTTATCACCCTTCTCTGACAACCCCACTGACCTCCAAACTCTCACTCAGAATTCCTTTAAAATCACAGAACACTGGGTAACTAACAACCAACTTATCCTGACCCCAAAGAAAACCAAACTTCTTTTTCTTCCAAAATCTGCATCTCATCTCAAAACCTCTTTCCAAATCTCTTCTCTTGACAACACCATTATTTATGTAGACTGCTACTAAACTTGTCGGAATTACAATTGATGACCAACTAAAATGTGACCATCACATCCTGCAGTCCATCAAAAACTAGGGTTACTTTATAGATTCAATAAATTCTTATCCAGCACCGCTAAGATCACACTTGCCCAAACCTATCTCCTGCCCTGCCTACTTTACACTTTCCTTATACTGACACACATCCAAACAAATCTAACCAAACTTGTACAAACTTACCACCAGATAGCCAGATTTGCCTGTAATCTCCCCCAGAAATCTCATCACTGCCTTGCCTTAAAAAAACAATGGCTCGAGTTCCCACTACTCCAACGTTCACAACTACAAATAGCACATTTTCTCCTCTACAAACCTGCAAAATGTCCCTCCCTGTCCGCCCTCCTATCCTTTTACACCCCTGCAAGATCTCTCCATAGCACTGATCAACCACTACTTAACATCTATAATAGCGTTGCCACCCCTCCGTTTTTTTTCCGGAGTGCCCGGAAATCAATAGGGCACTCCGGTTCTCCATTTCTCGCTCTGGGAGTCCGGAAATAAGTTGTACGACATCAGCGCGTCTGTACGACAAAAAAAAAAAAAAAAAAAAAAGACATTGCCGTCTTGGACTCTCGGTTGATTGGCTGCTTGCTGCAGAAGAGGCTCATGCAGCAAGCAGCCAATCAACACTTAGATTTGCAAGTCAAATCCCCACAAAGCCTGCGAAAATTAGGGGATAAAAAGCGGTGCTCCAGCTATCCTTTTACTGTCAGTACAAGGTCGGTACTTAAGGTCTGAAATTTCTTGCTGGTTTGGCTGTTCGGGACGTCTTCAGTGGATTGCCTGGTGTGGTGTGCTGGTTTCATTTGCTGCTGCTGCCTGGAGGAGCCTGGAAGGATTGCCCTAGCCCTGCTGCTTGCCTTGCTTGCTGCAGTCTTGCCCTGGAGAGGTGCTGTGGACTGGCCGACTGGGTGGTGTTGTGTTCCCCTGCCTGCCTGCTGCTTTCTGGCCCTTTGTTAGCTGCCTGTTCTCTTCTGGCTGAGAGCTTGTTTAAGGAGCCCTGCTGCTGCTTTTTCCTGGAGGTAAGTGGAATTTTTTTAATGGATGAATTCTTTGGAATTAAGGTAGATTTTCAAAGATTAGTGTGACAAGGGGAATGAAATATTGCCAGCACAGCTACTAGTGAATTTTTTAAATATTAAATTTATATTAATTCACTAGCTGTGCTGGCACTATCTCATTCATTGATGGTGACAAAATGTGTGTAACTGTATCTAGATAAGTTCAACATGTGGTGATTATTAACTAGAACAATTTCTAGTTTGTAATCACCACATCTACCTTATTCTTTATCTGTAGTTTCTAGTATACTGTCTGCAGATATATATAGGAAGGGTTTGTTTGGCTGTTTTTAACTGCAGTTAGTGTAACTATTTTTCATGTGGGTGCACTTTGATTTATTATTTTTCATGTGGGTGCACTTTGATTTATTATTTTTCATGTGGGTGCACTTTGATTTATTATTTTTCATGTGGGTGCACTTTGATTTATTATTTTTCATGTGGGTGCACTTTGATTTATTATTTTTCATGTGGGTGCACTTTGATTTATTATTTTTCATGTGGGTGCACTTTGATTTATTATTTTTCATGTGGGTGCACTTTGATTTATTATTTTTCATGTGGGTGCACTTTGATAGTGATTGTATACTGACGGAGTTATATAGGGTTCTTGCTATGATTGTAGAGCTATGATTGTAGAACTATCATTTCTCTAGTCATCATTGCTATGTTTACCTTGATCTGCATTTTCTAGGGTATACCAAAGCTGTTTTTACTGCAATGTTTTAAATATTTCATCTGGTTTTGGACTTGGTTACAGTGAATATATAATGACTACATGATTTGTATAGGATGCTTGGACTGTAGATCTGTCTTTTCTAGTCTGTCATCATAGTGATGTTTACCTTGACCTGTGTTTTTCTTCCTAGGGCGTCTATGTCTAGGGTGTACAGTCTTCGTATTGTAGTGAGGCTTAAATGTAGCTTTTTATCTAGCTTGTCATCAGTACTGTTTACCTTTATCTGTGTTTTCTAGGGTATACCGTCTATACCAAGGCTGAGTTCATTTGATGTTATAGTGAATATATGACTACATGATTTGTATAGGATGCTTGGACTGTAGAACTGTATTACTTGAGGCTACTAGATCAAATGCCAAATATAGCTTCAAGTATAAGCAATGATTTCTAGCAAAACTGTGAAGATACTTTAAACAGTTGCTATTCTTTTACTATTGTGTGTGGTGAACCCTTAATGTACTGCTTTGAATGAACTGGTGTTTTTAATATCTAAGTAATTGTATTTCCATTTTAGTACTACCTGTGATATTAGACTTCGGCTTAGTTTTCCCATGCTTGTGTGTGATGTACTGTTGTATGTAGTGAACCTTTGAATGAAGTATTGCTACATAAAGTTTTTTTTAATTTACTTTTGACTCGGTGCACATTTTTCTTCTTATTGGTAACTGTATGTGATATTAAAGACTTGTGCTGAAGGGTGCTAGAGTAAAGGGGTGTGGCTATTAAAGGGAATGGGTGTGGCTTGATTGGGCATGGGGCGGGGCTTTGTCAGGAAATGGCAGAGTAGAAAGGTGGCAACCCTAATCTATAAACCTATCAAAACCATAATCAGATTACTTTACAAATGCTCCATATCTCAAACCTGGAACAAACTCCCAACTAACCTACAACTTATCTAATCTCTTCAAAAAAGAATTAAAAACCTACCTGGCCATCTCTCCTTCATGCATCTGCCACCACCCCACCTAAACTCCTGCTACCCATTTCAGAACTTTTCCCCTCCCTAAATGTTACATCCATATAATCCTGTGGAATCACAGCTGCCTCCTTGTGCACTCTTGTAACTGCACTGTCTTCCAGCGTTACCCCTTTTCGTCTTCTCTTTTCCCTGGCACCACTACTCTTCTCATTGCTTCGACCCACTCTTATCTAACTACAGCCCCACCCATTTTGAACTTCATACACTCCTACTAATCACTTTGTCTATTCTTTGGTACTCCCTTTTCTTCTGTTTCTCTACACCCCACCTGCTATGCCTCTATTTCACAGAATTATTAGCTCAGATATATCCCCCTCTAGTAACTTCCCCTTGGTACTGATATAGTACTCGCATATTTTCCTTTTGTTTCATATAGTTTTTTGACTTGCAATGATACTGTCATAATTACAGCTGCATTCATTTAATCTCCTTTTCTATCATGAATTTAGATCATGTATTTCTGGACCTTTTCTCCTTCTTTGTTTTATGATTTATTTCTTTTTATCGTGTATTTTTTCTTGTCATGTTCACTTTTATCATGTACCATGTACTTTTTATTCATGTATGTTTTATACTGTACTGTACTTTGTATTCATGCATGTTTTATACTGTACTTTGTATTCATGCATGTTTTATACTGTACTTTTTATCATGCATGTTTTATACTGTACTTTTTATCATGCATGTTTTATACTGTACTTTTTATTCATGCATGTTTTATGCTGTACTTTTATTATGTATGTTTTATGCTGTACTGTACTTTTTATTCATGTATGTTTTATACTGTACTTTTGTCATGTATGTTTTATACTGGACTTTTATTCATGTATGTTTTATACTGTACTTTTATCATATATGTTTTATACTGTACTTTTATCATGTGTTTTATACTGTACTTTTATCATGTGTTTTATACTGTACTTTTTATTCATGCATGTTTTATACTGTACTTTTTATCATGTATGTTTTATACTGTACTGTACTTTTATCATGCATGTTTTATACTGTACTTTTTATTCATGTATGTTTTATACTGTACTTTTATCATGTATGTTTTATGCTGTACTGTACTTACTTATGCATGTTTTATACTGTACTTTTATCATGTTTTATACTGTACTTTTATCGTGTATGTTTTATACTGTACTTTTTATTCATATATGTTTTATACTGTACTGTACTTTTTATTCATGTATGTTTTATGATGTACTGTACTTTTTATTCATGTATGTTTTATGATGTACTTTGTATTCATGTATGTTTTATACTGTACTTTTTATTCATGTAGGTTTTATACTGTACTTTTTATTCATGTGTTTTATACTGTACTTTTATCATGTACGTTTTATACTGTACTTTTTATTCATGTACGTTTTATACTGTTCTTTTATCACGTATGTTTATCTTGTACTTTTTAGTATGCATTTTTGGAGCTTTTCTCCTTGGGTCTCCACTGAAAATGGGCCCTGTGTCCGGTGGACTAACCCGGTAAACAAAAGACAAATAAATAAAGCACTCGAACATCTGAATTTACAGTAAGTGTACACAACTCTACTATGTTCTTCACTGCTGCAGTTCTAATTGATGGGATGGCTCCCAAAGCTGAAAGGAGGGCGTATGAAGAATTTATAGAGAGGAAAGGATGCAATGCAAGATGGCAGAGGCAAAACCTTGCTCTGAACTTGCAGAAGGTTGAAAGCCGATAACTTTTGGTGAAGGAGTGCAGAGAGGACCAAGTAGCAGCTTTCCAAAAGATGCTTAGTGGATACACCTATAAGAAAGGCTGCAGATATAGCAGTAGAGTGGAGTGTGACCTCACAGGGTCTGGTGGTTTCTTTCCATGATGACTGTAGCAAGATAAAATACAATGGGAGCTCCATTAAAGAATGTTAGTTTAGAAACTAGTCTTCCCTCAGAGCTACAGACAAAAGTCACAAAAAGCCAGTCAGAGTTCATGACATTCTTTGTTTTGTCCAAGTGGTAACACAGCTGCCTATGCACATCCAGAATATGGAGGATTCTTTCGCCCTTGATTTGAAAGTTAGAAAAGAAGGTAGGTAAGTGGAAGGCATGATTTAAAGACGTATCTGTAACCACTTTCAGCCTAAAGGAAGAGATGGGCCAGCAAGAGTTCAGGGTAGAAAGTGAAGAAATGTTCCAAACTCATGAGGGTCGGAAGCTCTGAATCCATTCTAGATGAAGTAATGGCTAGCAAGAAGGTGGTATTTTCAGGTCAGGAACTTGACTGTCTGTAGAGGTAGCTGGCTCAAAAGGTGGGATGGTAAGCTTCTCCAGAATGAATTGAAATCCCACTAGGGAAAATGCCGTTTTCTCAGGGATCTAATGTCGATAACCCCTCTCAGAAACTATTTCATGAGAGGACAGTGGAATAAGGAAGTCCTTTGTCAAAAAGTCCTGATAAAGTATGAAAGGAACAGAGGCATATCAGCCTGAAGAGGGCTCTGTCCCTTTTGTCTGCACCATATAGTGAACCTCTTCAATTTGGCTGAGTAAGACTTTCTTGTGTTAAGTCTCTGGCTTCTCCAAGAAAGTCCAGGACTTGTTTGTCAAGGGGTGACAGTATCATCCACCCTGTCAATCTGTGTGTGTTCAGGTTTGAATGTATGATGGTGCCCTTGTTCTGTGTTAGCAGATCCACTCGTTGGGGTAGCAACCATAGTTAGTTCTAACTGCTTAGAGCATTAGGAGATACCACTGCTGCCTTGGCCAGTCTGGGGCTATTGGAATGACCCTTGGCCCTTCCTTCCCGATTTTCGGCAGGACCCTGGGGAGCAAGTGTATTGGGAGGAAGGTACAGTGGAATAGGCCTGTCCAAGGGAAGCAGGCATCTGTTTTCCATGCTGACCTTATTTTGGTTCTCCTTTTTTTAAGCAAGTGTTTTCTTTGGTGGAAAAAGGTCCAGCTCTGGCACACCCCATTCTTTGACTATGCTGAGAAAAATTTTCAGATGCAGTTGCCACCCATGCGGGTTTGACAGGCTCCTGCTTAGGTGATCCACTAGTTGACTGTTTTTTCTTGGTAGGTACTGTGCCATGAGGTGCAGATCTAGGGAATCTGCAACTTCCCAAGCGTCCATGGCTAAGTGACACAGGGTAAGAGTGAGTCTCACCTGCTTGTTTATGTACCATGTAACCACGGCATTGTCTAGTAGTACTCCTGGTTTCCACTGGTCTTTGAAAGCAATCAGACACTTTTTGACAGCCATCAGTTTTTTTAGGTTGATATGTTTGTCCTTGAACTGGGAGTCTCGTCTACCTTAAGTCAGTAAGTTGTTGCACTGGGCCTCTCAGGCTATTTCTGAGGCATCCACGGCCAGAATTTGGTCCTGAGGTATAAATCTGAAGGGAAGGCCAGGGTTGAGGGAGCATGCTCAAACCCACCAGGCAAACCTCGTTCCTGAGAGCTTAACCTTGAAGTTGAGGGTTGAGAATGTTGGCAACACACATTTCTGAGATACCACTGCATCCTCCTCATATGCAGTCTGGCCAGGTGATCCTGGGGATGCATGAGGCCATGTAACCCAGAACTCTGAGGAACTCCCTGGCTGCGAGGTACTTCATGAGAAGGAACTTTTGAAAGAGTTAGAAAGGCAACCTTGTAAGGAGGAAGGCTGGATTTCTGAAGTGAGGAGTCCAGCAAAGTGCCCAGAAACACAATCCTGTTTGCTGTGATGGTCTGAGACATTTGGGTTCTGACTGTGACTCCTAGGGAAGCCATGATCTCTTGACAGTAAAGTGGATCTGCTTTGAGTTGTTCTAGTTTTGTTGCTTGAATGAGGCAGTTGTCTATGTACAGGTAAATCTGAATGCTCTTTGACCTGCAGAAGGATATCACTGGGACTATGCATTTTTTGAAAACTCTGGGTGCAGGAAACAAACCAAAGGGCAAAGCACAGAACTGACAATGCCTCATACCTACTTTAAAACATAAAAACCTCTTGTGAGATTTTTCTGAGAATGTGGAGATATGCATTCTTTACCTCTAAGGTTACCATATACGCGTTGGGTATAACCATGGGAAACATTTTGAAGGGTTAGCATTTTGAACATTGGTACCTGCTACAACCTGTTGAGCCTTGACAGGTCCAGAATAGGCCTCCAGGTACCCTATTTTCCGGGGATGAGGAAAAGCCTCGAGTAACATCTCTTTTCTTGTAATGTGTTTGGTACTGGTTTTACAGATCCTTGTGCTCTCAGGAGCTCAATTTGTTTTAAGGCCTCTGTTTGTTAGTGGAATATCTGGAAACCTGATCGAATTAGATATCGGAAGTGACGTTTGTAACCTCTTAAATGATTTTCAGTACCCACTGATCACCGATAATGAAAGTCCACTTATTTAAGATGTGTAGATGTGGGGATTGATGGAAGGGGAAACAAGTCTCATGAACAGCCATGATTGCTGGGTTTCTGTTGGTGAGATCTCCCAAGCTTATTGGAATATGCTTGCTACTGAATCAGTCTCTGGTGCTGCCTTTTACTCCTTTTCCTTCGAGGTCTCCCATGTCTAGGCTTAGACTGGAATGCCAGAAAAGACCAGTGTTGGTAGGGTAATTGCAGTTGAAGTGAGGAGGTTGAACCTGAAAAAAATCCTTGACCATTTGCATGGACTTGGCCTTATCCCTCCATTTTCTTAAGCATGGCTTCAGCCTTAGGGCCAAAAAAGAAATCTTTGTTCAAAAGAGCATTCAAGAGACTAGAATTCACAGGTTCAGGAAGGGACTGTTCCTGCAACCAGACATGTCTTCTAAGACAGCTGCTGCTCTGCTGGAAGTTTCCACAGCATCATAGCAGCAGTGCAAGGAGTGCATAGCTACCTGAAAGAAGAATGACAAGTCTAGAAGTTCTTTGGAGAGGGCCTTATTTTCATTCCCTACCAGTTTTTGTTTCATATGGTCAAACGATTTCCTGATACTACATCATATAAAACAAGCAAGTAGAAGCCTTCAGCACCATGGTAGCAGAGGTGTACATTTTGTTTTTGAACCTGTCCAAGGTTTTGCTTTCTTTATCAGTTGGTGGCTATTTTTGGAAGTGCTAGCTTTAACTCCCTTCAGACCCTGGGTCACCACTTCAGGGACTGCTACAGGTTTTTTGAAAACGTGTTTGCGGGACTCCAGAACTCTGTAAAATCGAACAGGTTTTCAAGAGACAGTGGGGAGGCAATCTGGCTGCAAGAATGGATAGTTCTGTGCTTCCCATTTAAAGTGTTCCTTTAGGGTGTGTTGAGTCTCCCCAAAGAAAATGTCCTCTGGAGGGCGAGGCTGAGGCAAGGTTCTCATCAGAATCAGAATCCTCATAGGAAGCAATATTTAAACCTTGCTCAAAGGCAGATTCTTCATTAATATCTTCAGAGTCAAAAGAATCAGAAGATGCCAGGGAGGTTATATTCCTTTTCTTTTACCAGGAGAAGATTCTGGAGCAGAACCTGAGAGAGACAGGCATCTGGATCTGACTAAAGTGATCACATTTTTGGTCAAGTTAACTAGGTCCTTTTGAAAGGCCTGAGTTTGGAAGTAGCTGGTAGGCCTCAGCTGGATGCAACCTTTTTATGTGAAGCCTTAGGCTTGGATAGGAAGGTGTCATTCATGTTATGGCCATGATGTGGGTAGAAAGCCAAATCTGGGAGAAAAATGAACCCAGGCATTCTCCTTGAGAGACTCAGGACACTCCTTGAAGGTGGTCAAAAGAACCTGGAACCTGCAAAGTGGCTCTGGACCCAACAGATGAGCATCTTGTGTGGAAAAAGAGGGATCTGGCAGCATATCTGAATGGGTCTAGATAGAAGCCTGTGATACAACCTCAATCATCAGAGGAGACTGCATAAGTGTCTCACTTTCTTTGAAGGTAAGAAGCCTAGGTGGGATGGTGGATGGTGAATAAGAATCTCCCATTATCCGAAGTTTTCCTTCCCCACTTTCCTTCTCAAGCCTAGGAAGGTCAACCTCAGCCTGAACGGTGTACAACATGGTATGTGAAGGTTCTACTAAAATGATTAGCTAAAATCTCAGCCCTACACGTGACTGTTCTACTGGTAAAGCAAAAGCAGAGACTGCAGGTATGTTGTGTTCTGGGCCCAAACAAGTTACACAAAGCAGTAAAAGTCCCACGGTGGTATCTGCTTGCCACTGCAGAGACCGTTATTAACTTTCTCTGATATTAGTCAAGAAATGTATGAAAACTGCCCCAATGGGATACTTGGCTTTAGATGTCTTCTTTCTGTGGTGCAGCCCAACCAAATCACTGACTAGCAGTCCGCTTCAGGCTCAGTTGGCATAGGGTTATGGTGCCAGCTGACTCCCTTTACACTCAGACATCTTAAAATCAGTTAGGGTGTTCAACAGGTTCAGGAGGAGAAGTCTCTGGTAGTCAGCCGGCCAAGGACAACCAAGGAAAGAAATCCCATCAATTAGGACTGCAACAGTGAAACACAAAGAACATCATGGAAGATCACCTCAATGGTTGAGAAAATGACAAAACCTGAACAAGTCCAGTCAGTCAGTCAAGAGCTGAATGTGACAATTTTGAAAAGGGGCAAGAGGGATGGAGGGAGGATGAGTCAGTCAGATAACAACAACACAGATCTAGCATTATGGTTGGTACATAACTTTCATATCTGATATCTCATCCGTCCAACTCATCGAAGGGGACAGATGTTCCATCTACTAAGAATGCCACAGTAGTCTCAACGTAGGATATCCTGAAGGATGGTGGAGCCGAAACATGCACAAGATCTTGACAGCATATCCAGCTTATAGCAAGATGCAAAGCAGGAACTGTAAACTAAGTAGCTGCAGCACAGATCTCTAGCCCATGGGAACTCAAGATGAAAAAAAAAAGGCAGTGGTTGCACTGCTCTGACTGAATGAGCCTTGGGTTTATGTGGAAGTGTTAATCCTATTTTTTTCCTAAACAAAGACAATGCAGTGTGACTTTAGAAACATCCTGCCCAATCTAGCCTTAGAGAAGGAAATAAATTCTGATCTGTTTCGGTGAAATCCTTGGTCGAATGTAAATAAAATCTCATCTGACTGGTTTATTTATTTTATTTATTTTACATTTGTTGACCGGGGTAGTCTAGCTGGATCAAAGTCCATTTTCAGTAGAGGCCCGGGGAGAAAAGCTCCACAGATAAAAGCAAGGTAATTGAAAAACAAGTACAATACACTTATGAGACAGGCAATGAGCAAAATACAATGATATAAGTCCAGGTATGGTTGTACAAATCTAAGAAAAAACAAATAATACCAACTATGCGTTGAATACTTTCGTACTACTTACTGAAGTTCAAATGTAATGGATACTTATAAAAACATTAATTGTAAAAAAAATAATTGTAAAAAAAAAAATAAATTTTTACATCTATCATGTGCGAGATATACTCGCCTTTGTTAGAAAATTTGGGAAAGAATGGTAATTCAATAGTCTGACTCAAAAAAGTCTCTCTCATCACTTTAGGAAGAAAATTAGAGTTAGTCTGAAGGGACACCCTGTCTTTGTGAAAGACAGGATATAGAGCTTTGCAAGACAAGGCAGAGGTGACAGCCACAAGGACAATAGTTTTCCAAGACAAAAACTTAAATTCTGAAAATTCTGTTTGTTAAAAAGGTAGTTTTGATAAAGTCTAGTCAGTGTAATATCCCATTGTGGAATGGGATCTTTGATGCAAGATCTGAGCAGAAAAGTTCCCTTTAAGAAAGCCTTGGCCAATTTTAGGAATGTAATAGGGTTGTGATTTTCCCCAATATGAAAATTTGATACAGCTGCAAATTACCTTTAATGGTGCCAAGTACCTTCATAACTTTGCTACAAAATTCAAAACAGAAGGAAGAAGTGCCAAAAAATGGCATAAGCTCATAGACAAAGTCCACACAGCAAATCTTTTCCACTTACTTCTATAAACCTTTCTCTAAAGTTAATTTCAACAAGTCTTTTGAGTTTCTAACAGCATCATGAGAATGAACCCCATTCCTAAGTCAAAGTATGATTAAACTTAGTGAAATCAGTATTGTTTCAATCTTTGATGTTAGCCAAAAGTGTTCTTAGCAGCCCCTGCAATGTGCCCAGAACAGATTCCTCCCCCAATTCGTAGGAAGTTACATGTATTGGTACCAGGAGCCATTTATAATCTCGAAATACTGAAATGTCGAATTTCAGTATCTCGAGACCATAAACCCGAATGTTTAAAATAGAAAAAGTTCATAATTGTGAATTCGAATATCTAATTCGCGGTTATGGCCTTACGCTACGTGATGTCCGGGATTGTGGGTTTATGGTGCGCGGTGCCGTGTGTGGATCTAGGTGTTTTGTCAGGTGAGTGAGTGTTTTGTAAGGGATTTGAGTGGGAGTTAGTGTGTGTTTGAGTGTGCTGATATGTTTGATGTGTGTGTGAGCGACTGGAGAATGTGCGTGTGTGAGTTTGCTTTTGTTTTCTGTTTGTGCAGTGGGGGGGGGTGCATGTGTGTATGAGTTGTGTACGTGTGTAGCTTTTTTTATGTTGTGATGCGGGTGTTGTGGTGTATGTATGGTGTAGTGTATGCGGTTTGTTCGGTGTTATGAATTATGCGGTTTTGGTGTTTTGTGGATTTGGTTTCATAGTTTCGAGATACTGAAATTCAATGTTTCAGTATTTTGTGATTATGAAGTGAATCCATTGGTTGCATATCTAACTACAACTGTAAATGTGATTTTTATAACACCCACTGTGCCTATTTATCCTTCTTCCACACTGCCATCATTTCTGCCTGCAAATCCTGACATTTTATGATTTTCTCTCTTTACATAAGCACTGTAATAACTGGGTATAACAATTTCACTGATCAATGCGACTTTTGTCTTCTTTTCATGGACAGTATATCTCCTTTTCTCGCATCTCTTTTTGAACTGTTGGTAATGGGTGATCCCATGTGATATAAACTTAATCATTTCCTATAATGCTCTGTGCTCATGTTTCCAATGCTTTTCAGATACTTCAATATTGCAATGTTTGCACAATCCCCAATGCAACAGTCTTGCCACATTATTATGTCTTTCAGTATACAGGTCCTTCTGCCATTAGTGTTTCATACCCAGCAACAAGATGTGTGACTGTTTCCAGTTCTGTTTCACCAGAACCAGTATTTGTCTGTTTCATCCATATGCTCAATGGACTTCGTAAACTAATTTGTATGCAGTCCACTATCCTGGGCTGCCAATATTAACCTTTCATCTTTTGGTTTAACTTTAACTCTCCTTAACCATTCCTGGGTCAGATTAACATGAGGTTTTTTCCAGGAGTTTTCTGTATTTGCAACTATATTTATGCCTTTCCATATTTCTTGCCTTCTCATCTGATTCTTTTTAAAGTCTTTCTTTTGTGTTTTGGCACACTGGGCTGTTGAGTGATTTTTGCCGACTTCTGGTTTGGTTTTCATTTCTGTCTGACAGTGATATACTTCTGGTAAACAAAGCAAGTAAGTCATTAAGACTTGTTCTCTTCATGTTTCAGTGCTTTCACTGTGTTTGGATTTGATAAGGTAAGCAGATATGTATGCAGTCCTAGGATTGCAGCTCTAAACATGTAATCAGTTTTGAGGAGGCACATAGCCCCTTCGGAATGAGAAATGTATAATATTAGCATACACTGATTTTTATACATCATTTGATAAGCATGAAGCATTATTCTTGTTTTCCTGTCCAACTAATACAATTCCTTTTGGGGCCAATCACCCCAAAACTGTAAGTTAGAACAGGAAAAGCAAACTAGTTTACAGCTTGGACTTTGTTCCTAGATCTCACAGCTGTTTTCAGTATTAATTTTAGACTTCTAAAATATTCCTTACTGAATTCTATTCACATTTGTTCAAGTTTTGTGTCTATTCTTAATTAATCCCCAAACAGTTATACACTCCCTCCTGCTCACATTTCTTTATATCACATTCCTGTCCCAGACTGATATTTTCTCTGTGCAGCAGCTTTCCTGTTTTAAATGTTACATGCTCATGTTAGGCTTCTAGGATGACAACAAAATGTGGGTGACATTGTTTACCTTTACAAAACCAAATCACAGTGGTGTGATTGCTCATATGAGCGAATTGTAACCATGAAGGTCATAACGACAATTTAACATGTTCGAAAATCAGCAAATCAAAATGCAGATTTGCTGATTTTCGAACATAAATATCGAAAAAAATCTAATGAAGTATAAAGCAAGGGAAGGCAAGCCCCCCTGCACCCCCCATGTGGGGGGGTGTGCCCCCATACCCCCTACTTTAATATTCTAACTCTGAGATCGCACTACATTGGGGAAAGGGACCATTTCTCAATCCCCACTATAGTGCAATCCGCCTCAAAATACAGAATGTGCAATGAGTGAAAGCCACTGTGCATTCGCTCATTGCACATTCAAACCTTTTTCCGTTCTGCGTTTGCAAACTGCCTTACATACAATTGCTGTTCGCCTTGTGCAATACGTAACATGAAGGTAAACCGGATGAAATCCATGGCCCATCACTGGGACCAGAAGAACCATGATGTTAACTTCAGAGCTTTTAGGTTTCAGTAAGGGATGAAACAGAAGATCTGGAACAGGATCCATCACCCACACACATGTATGTATGTATGTATGTATATATATATATATATATATATATATATATATATATATATATATATATATATATATAAAGTACAGTTTTGTACCTACCATAAATGTAGATGTTCGAGTGTATACCCTGCTGCAGTCATCACAATTGGGTTATCCTGCCGTCAGGCGGTCCCGCAGTCGGCCCGAATTCCAAAGTCTTGATCTGGCATCGGTTGCTGTTGCTTCTTCCCTGATGTCAGTGCGCCAGGGGTATATGAGAGGCATCCACTGTCATTTTCTTCAGTTTTTCTTACCCCAGATGTCAGGTGCCCCCCCAAATGGTGATCAGTAGATAGTACCAATAATAAAAAAAGTGTAGCATAAACACAAAATCCTTCCAGCTATAAGGTTCATAGGTTCATAGATTCATACTAGGCTATCTGCCCGAGGGCATTTATAAGCCTAGCCCATAGTTTTGTGGCTTACGCCACCCCTTTAGTTTGGAGAAACTATGCCCATTATTTTGCTGTGCCTCTGTCGAGCAGTGACACTGAGGTAACCCCTGGGGTGTATCTGCGATCTCCCATCCATTGGTCAAGATTCCTCTTGAACAAGGCCAGCGAGGTGCTCTGCCTCACATAAACCGGGATTTTGTTCCACAGCATAGGGAGTCTTTGGGTGATGAATCTATCCCTCCAGCATGTCCTATTAATAACAGTGTTGAGGTTTAAGTCTCCGCCCTTGTGGCTCTGAGGGATCTAGATTTTTGAGATGAAGCATGTTCATCAAATCTGGGTTTGACATGGCCTTGTATGTCAGGCATAGGTCACCTCTGAGCAAGCGGTAAGCAACTGAATATAACTGGAGTTCTTTCAGTCGGGCAGCATAAGACAGATTTTTGAGACCCTTTATCCTTTTGGTGAGGAACTTTTGTGGCCTCTCCAGCTGCTGCAAGTGTCGGGTCAGATACATTCCAAATGGGGCATTGTACTCGATCATTGGTCTGATGAGTGATGAGTACAGGAAGACTATGACTTCCCTTGATCTAGATGTGAATCCCTTCATGATAAGGTGGGCAATGTAGAAGGTCTTCCTAACTACTTTAGCAATATGAGTGTCGAATGAAAGGCTACTGTCAACCTGGGTTCCCAGGTCCCTAATAACTTCTTCTGTGTTCAGGGGATTGCCACCTATATGGTAGCTAGGGGTAACCTTATTTTTCCCGAAGGGTATGACTATGCATTTCTTGGCATTTAACTTTAGGCCATGGCTCTGGCACCAGTTATCCGTTTCTGTGAGACCCTTCTGAAGGATATCTGTGTCGGATGTGTTTTCAACCACGGCCCAGTTTGCAGTCATCTGCAAACTTTGTCAGCCATAACCCTCCTGTGTTTGCTTGTACTTCAGAAAAGTAGATGCCAAACAAGAGTGGGCCCAGGACTGAGCCCTGTGGGACACCACTTGTGACAGGCTTTGAGTCTGACATGGCACCAGCAACTCTGACCCTGTGGGTTCTGTCACTCAGCCAGTTTGCAACCCATCTTGTAATGTATGGGTTTACATTTAAGTTGATGAGTTTTTCAATGACACCCGAGTGAGGTATTGTATCAAAAGCCTTCGCCAGGTCTAGGTAGGCTGTATGGACTGCCTTTCCCTCATCAATGGCCTTGGTGACTGTTTCGAAAAACTCAACCAAGTTTAAAAGGCATGATCTGCCTTTGACAAAGCCAAACTGGGTTGGATCCAAAGTCTGCAAGTTCCCTATGTCTTTATTTATGAGATCCATTATGATCCTCTCCATGGCTTTGCAGATAAGGCTTGTCAAGCTAATGGGACGGTAATTTCCAGGGTCGGTGGAGGCACCGCCTTTGTGGAGTGGGACCACAGTCGCTGTGCGCCACTCCCTGGGTACGTATCCGGAGGTGAGACTAAGATTAAACAGCTGTCCTAACTGTGGGTTTAATTCCTCGTTGAGTTCATGGAGCACACAGCCGGGGACACCATCAGGTCCCATGGATGCTGTGTTCTTTGCCTTGGAGAGAGCAGTTCTCACCTGGGCGTTAGAAATGTTTGGGGGGCTACAATCATTTGGTATAGATATCTCTCCTTTAGGGGGGGAGCAAATACACCACAAAGGTTGGAACAGATTTTAAGGTATAGAAAGGTTTTAGTTAGGTCAGAGGGGATGGATGGAGGGTAACCTGGACTGCAGCAGGGTATACACTCTAACATCTACATTTATGGTGGGTACAAAACTGTACTATGTTCATCGTGTTACCCTGCTGCAGTCATCACACTTGGGTAGAATCCCAAAGTTAAGGATGGGAGGTGGAGTCAAACAGGGTTAGAGGAGGCTAGAAGGCCCTGCAAAACTGCAGTGGTAAAGCCAGCTTTAGTCTTAGAGTAAAGTGTTAAGTGGTAATGTTTGGTGAAGGTGTGTACTGAAATCCAAGTTGCAGCTTCCAAAATATTCTTGGTTGGCACCTCCCTGAGGAAGGCTGTAGATGTACCTGCTGACCTGATGGAGTGGGGTCTTATGCTAGCAGGAACTGGTTTTCCATGGTGGGTGTAGCAAAAACATATGCAATGTCCTATCCATTTGGAAATGGTCTGTTTTGAGATAGCCTTTCCTTGTGATGCTGTAGCATAGGATATAAAAAGCTGGTCAGATTTTCTGAAACCCTTAGTTTTATCCAAATAGTAACGTAGCTGCCTGTGAATGTCCAAAGAATGTAGGAGTCTTTCTCCTTTGTTCTGTGGATTTGGAAAGAAGGTGGGTAAATGGATGGTTTGATTTAGAGCCACACTGGATACCACCTTTGGCATAAAGGAGGGGTTAGTTCATAGAGAAACTCTGTCTTGATGAAAAATGAGGAAAGGCTCTACTGCCATTAGTGCCTGAAGCTCTGAAACTCTTCTCGCTGAAGTAATTGCTAGCAGCAGGGCAGTCTTCCATGATATAAACTTTAAGTCAGCTGAGAAAGCTGGCTCAAAAGGAGGTAGCGTAAGCTTTTCCAGAACAAAGTTGAGGTCCCAAGTAGGTGTTGGTGCTCCTCCCAGGAGAGAGGCCTAATGTTTTTGGCCCCTCTGAGAAACTGCCTTAGGAGTGGATGTGAAAATAAGGGAGGATCCGTGTTGTAGTGAGCTGAAATAGCTGAGGCGTGGATTTTGATAGATGAAAAGGAAAGCCCTTTGTGTAACATCTCAGTTAAATATTGCAGAATCTGAGGTATGTCAGGCTGAAGGGTATTTTGGCCTTTAGCTTGGTTCCAGGCGCAAAACCTTTTCCATTTGTCTGAGTAGGCTTTCCTGGTGCTGGGCCTCCTGAATAACATCCATAACAGCTTGTGAGAGAGGAGCTGGCTGGTTGCTTAGGTGATTTGCCATGCAGCCAAGTTTAAGGTTTTGAGCTGGCTGTGTAGAATCTGACTGTCTTGCTGTGTGAGCAGATGGGTAATTTGTGGTAGAATCCATGGTGGGCCCTGTGCCATATTCCTTAATAGTGGGTACCAGTGCTGGCGTGGCCAGTCTGGGGCAATGAGTATCATTCGGGGTCTCTCCATCCTGACTTTCAGCAGCACCTTTGTGAGAAGGGGTAATGGAGGAAAGGCATATACTGTCAGCATTTTCCAACTGAAAGAGTGTGTCCACTTTCCAAGCTTGAAGGTGAAAAGTCCTTGTGCAAAATTTTGTTAGTTGATCGTTTTGGGGGCTGGCAAACAGGTCTATGTCTGGAAGCCCCCATTTTTGAGTTATCATTGCAAATACTTGTGGATCCAGTTTCCATTTGTGGGGATCCATGATGTCTCTGCTTATGTCGTTTGCCAATGTATTCTTTTGTCCTGGCAGGAATTGAGCTTGTAATTGAACTTGGTAAGCCAGTGCTGTGTTCCACAAGGTCATTGCTTGCCTGCATAGAGGGTAAGAGTGTGTACCTCCTTGCTTGTTTACGTACCACATTACTGTGGTGTTGTCTGCCCTTATGATAAGCTGTCCTGGATGTAAGAGGTCCTTGAAGGCTGTCAGAGCATTTTGTACAGCTAGCATTTATTTTTGATTGATGCGCAGATTCCTTTGATCTGCAGTCCATATGCCTTGAATGCACTGTCCTGCCATGTGTGCCCCCCAGGCATAGTCCAATGCATCTGTTGTCAGTTTGCCTGCCTGGGGGTAAGGTGAAAGGCTGACGCTTGTTGAGGTGACATGCCTGTGATCACCATAGAAACTCCTGTTGAAGGCAGGGAATGAGAGATATCATTGTTTCCAAGCTGTGGCTGTGTTGCGTCCATACGCTTTTTAGGTACCATTGTAATTTCCTCATATGCAGTTTTGCAAATGGTATTAGTAGTATGCAAGATGTCATGTAGCCCAAGGCCTGCAGAATTTTTCTTGCAGGGAGTTGGGTCTTTGTTGCCATTGCTTTGAAGTATTGAGTTAATCGTAGTTGTTTGTCTGGCGTCCGATAAGCCATCTGGGCCGTTGTAATCAAGCTGACACCCAGGAATGTCATATTTTGTGAGGGCACTGTTTTGATTTCTTTTCGTTTACTGTGTACCCTGGGCAACTTAGAAGATGTTTTACAAAAGCCAGGTGTTGTAAGAGAATGTCCTTGCTGTCTGCTTGGATGAGGCAGTTGTCCAGGTATGGGTATATTTGAATTCCTCTTTGTCTGCAGTATGCAATTACTGGTGCCAGGCATTTTGTGAAGACCCTGGGCACAGTAGATAAGCCAAAGGGCAGTGCAGAGAATTGGTAATGGGTTGAACCTGCAATGAAACGGAGGTATCTTCTGCAATTTTGTCTGATAGGGACATGCAGGTATGCCTCCTTGAGGTCCAACGTTACTAGCCAAGCTTTCTTGCCCAACATGGGAAGAAGCTGCTGTAGTGTTAGCATCTTGAATTTGGGTACTTGCAAGAAGGTGTTTAAAATTGAAAGGTCCAGAATGGGTCTCCAAGCTTTGTCCTTTCTGGGGACTAGAAAGAGCCTTGAGTAAAATCCTTGGCCTTGCTCCTGTGTAGGTACCAGTTGAATGGCCCTCATGTCCATGAGAGCTGTAATTTGTTTTTGTGCCTCTGCCCGTTGATTTTGTGGCAGACTTGGCATTTCTTTTATCCTTGGCAAGGTGTGAAAA
>NC_056747.1:38973906-39098906 GCF_019279795.1 Protopterus annectens
TAGCCAATTGGTTGATATGATTAGAAAAACTTATAGCTGAATCAACCCATATACCCAGGTCCTTAAATGAGTCTACAATTTGAATCACTGTGTGCTGCATTAAATATTCACCTTTCAGTTTATGTCTCCCAAATCTCATATGCTTAGTTTTTGATGTATTTATCAACATATTATTCTCCTGTGCCCAAATGGTAAATTTAGTCAAATTATTTTGCAGACATGCCTTATTAACACTTGTAATCAGTTTACACAATTTCAGGTCATCAGCATATAGTCTTTAGAACACCTCAGATGAAAAAGTAAGGTCTGAAAGATGCAATCTAAACAAGTAAGGGCCTAGTACAGAGCCCTGTGGGACACCTTGACTGTAACCAAGTATTTCACCTGTTCAGTTGGTGTGTGATACTTGCCATGTCCTATTTATAAGCCATGCAGCTATCCATCTTATCAACAGTACATCAATACCTAGTTGTACTAATTTATTGATCAGTGCTTTGTGCATGACCCTGTCAAATCACATCACAGCACAATTTTTTTCATTCATAGCTATTATATTGTTATAGAACATCATGCTACAGGTTGTATTAGATCTATTTTCAACATATGCATGCTGATATATGGTTTCAAGTCCCAACCTATCCAGTTCTGACAATAACTTATCCAGTATTACATTCTCCATTATTTTTCCACAACATGAAAGTAGACTTAAAGGTCTATATGATTCTGGGTTTGTCCTACTCCCCTTTCCCTTAAAGACAGGTTTAATAAGTGCATGCCTCCAAACTTGAGGAATCTCCCCATATTTATATGACCTAGTGAATAATAGATGTAATGGCAGTGTAAGTTCTTGCTTAAGTGCTCTCAGGTCATTGTTACTTATTCTGTCTCCTCCATGCGCTTTGTTTGGATCCAGTTTGCATAGTTCTTTTTCAATATAATCTAATTTGATTCCAGTATATGGGGTTACCTGGATGTCACTAGGACAACTTATCACCCCTTTTATGGAGCCAAACTTTTTTTCATAAGATTTTGTAAATATATCTATAATCTGTTGGGTCAGAGAATAAATTTTAGAATCTGCACACAGTTTATCAATTTGTGTATCTTGCTCAATATCTTTATATAAATTTTCTTCAAATTTTTCTTGATCTTGTCTAACACTATGCTTAATCTGTTTGTCCAACTCTTTTATTTCAGTTTTCAAAGTTGTAGTTCGACCTCTCTTTCCATTTCTTATATTTTTTGTCTCTTGCCTTAATCAGGTATTGTTTTCTTATGGAAATATACCCCCCTGATGTTGCGTGCCTAGATCCTGATGTTAAATATTTTTTTTTACTTTTTGCACTCAATTTCTCTTTCAAACCTTTCCACCGAACACCTTACTCCAGTTAGTTTTATACAGTAACTGTTTTGCCTCCCTATAATCTGTAATTAACCTTCTGTGCATTGGCTTAGATTTCAGTTTGGCACAATTATCTAGCAACAAATTAACCTTTATGACCCCTTGATCACTGCACATCAATGGTGGTAAAACTTGACTAAGTTACAGCAATTTCTTTGGGAACACAATATCTAGTATATTCCATCCCCTGGTAGGTTTTTTTTTTTACAATCTGAAGCATTTGTTGTTCCTGAATATACTCTGTGAATAATTTCTTTACTAACATTGTTGAATCAATATTATTCCAGTCTGTTTATGGCAAATTTAAGTCCCCAGCTAATATCATTCATGTAAGAAATGTATGAATTCCTCTAGGTCATCTGCACTTGACTTTGGTGGTCTGTACACCCCAATGATTGTTATACGTTCCAGGCTTGTCTTTATTTTGTCACAGTTACACAGTCTATAGTAGTGGTGTTATCATTGAACATGTAATAATCACAAGTCTCATTACTATCTTTAATCCCTATCATAACACCTCCACCTGACTTTTTGTTAGAATGTCTGTCACAGTAAAAAAACATTTATACCCTGACAGAACTGGTTTCCAGTCATTGTTCTTTAACCATGTTTCACAAACTATAACATCAATCTTGTGGGAACGTAGCAAATTTTCTAAAAAAAAAAAACTTTATTATTAATGCTCCTAGCATAAACAGCCATCAGAGATGCATCAAATGTTGCTATCTGTGAACTGTTACATTTTTGACCTGGCAAAAATCCTGGCTAGTGTTTGTCAAATATTGAAAATATGTGCTGCAAAAATTCTCTTCCCTGATCTAGACAAATCAACACCATCCTGTCTGAACACGTGTGCCCAAAAGAAGGCATTTCCATTTTTAAAACAGGACATTTTTTCCATGTATATGTTTATCCAAAAAATCTTTTCATTCACAGTGACCAGAATATCCTTTCTATAGGTGATTTGTGAAAAATATGTCCTAACGCCAGTTCACGCTATACTATCTAGGAGGGCTGTCAGTTCCTGACTAACACTCAGAGAATCTTTGATGGTGACATCATTTGTACCAACATGAATAAAAACAGATCCATACTTCCTTACTTTAAGGCATTCCAGGGCTTGTTTCACATCTATTTTCTGAGCATACTGCATTTCAGCTTGGGTGAGAATTCTGGATGCATAAGCAACAAGTTGCCCCTCTTGTAGAATGACTGCAACAAGACCAAATTACGAAGCATCACATGAATGAGTAAATGACTTGCGTACGTCACAGTATCTGAGAGTAAGTGAACTGGCATTTCTCTGTTTCAGGACAGCAAACGCTCTCTGGTACTGTTCTAACCAAGATCAAGATGCATCTTTACGTGTTAGTTCTCTGAGTGGTGCTGATATTTGACTAAAGTCTGGAATGAACTTGCCTGGATAGTTAACCATGCCAAGAAAACGTTGCAGGGACTGAACATTGTCTGGAGCTGGCATCTCGAGAATGGCTGTTTGCTTAGAGAAGCCTGAACTGATAAATAAATGACTAAAGTAAGTGACTTTTCATAGTCTGAATGCATTTCTGTGCATTGAGCTTAAGATTCACTTGATGTGCCCTTTCCAAAACATTTCTGAGGTTTCTGTCATGTTCAGCTTTCACCATTACCTCCTATTAGTATGTCTACTATAATAGCACAAGGATATCCAGAAAAAATTTGCTCCACTACACATTGTAAAACTTCACTTGCAGAATTTATCCCAAATGGCATTCTCAGAAATCTGTACCTTCAAAACGGGAGTAATTAGTGAGCAACAAGGATTTCTTGTCAAGCAAAATTTGCCAAAATGAACTCTCTGCAGCTAAGACAGAAAAAACAGTGGCAGTTGGCATCGAAGCTGCGACTTATTTGACTGTGCACATTGGATGATGAGGTCTTTTCAGTGCCTTGTTCAAATCTAGTGTATGAATACATATTCTTATGTAAACCTGAGCTTTTCTTATGAGCTACTACCATGGCAGACAGCCACTCAGTTGGTTCACTAACTGAACAACACACCTTGTTGCACCATTTTGTCTAGTTCAGCTTCAACTCTAGCCTGCATAGCTATTAGAACTTTTCTGGCTGGTCTGATAACTGGACCGACATCCAGGTCTAAATTCATGGAGTACACAACTGGAAGCCTGCCTAGGTTGTCTTTGAAAAGATCAGCATAGGTAGAAAAAAAGAATGGGCAAAATAAGAGCAGTGGTCTTTTAAGCTAACGTGGTGAATCTGTTCATTAAGTGAAATCAGTCCCATACTCAGACCATCTCGGAAGCCCACAAATTACTGGACGTGCCTTTTGACCACATAAAATAATAAGTCGTAACTTTTACCCACAGAGTAACATGAAAGCATTACTGAGCCTCCAGTTTGAATCTCACCACCATCATAAGCAACAAGCTTTGCACACTTTGCCAAATCAAGCCTTTCACCAGCACTTACTCTAGCAAATGTTTCTGCAGACATAGCATTGCACTTTGAACCAATATCAACTTTGAGCTATATAGGTTACCATTTATCTGTACAGTGCAAAATACTCTTGGCCCATAAATCAACTGCAGTGACTGTTGCATTAAGCACTGACACACCATCAACATAAAAAGTGGGAGACATCACATTACTGCTAACTTGTTTCTTAAAATTATGCCGTTTAGTAAAAGAATGTGTGGCCTTTGATTTACAAAACCTTTTGAAATGATTCCATTTACTACATTTGTGGCATTGCTGACGAAAAGCTAAGCACTTTTCCCTTTTAGATTCATGACTGTTACCACAATTGCGACAGTTAGCAATGAAACTAGGTTGGGACCCATGCTTTGAGTTTGCTGACTCACTCTTATGCTTCACTGAAGCTGTGCAAACTTGTTTCTTTTAACCACGTGCTGCATAATATTTACGTGAGCTTTGCTGCAGTAACTCCTAAAGTCATTCTCATTTGTAAGCATATTTGTGTGCTTTTCTGTGAGTTCATATATTTGACAAATCTCAATGGCCGTATTCAAAGTTAAATCACTGTCACAAAGCAAAATCTTTCTTACAGCATCATCTTTAATACCACACACAAGTATGTCCTTTATTATCTCATTACTTAAATCACCAAATCTGCAAGTTTTAGCTTTACTTCTCAGGTCAGGTATATATGCTGTGAAAGTTTCACCTGGCTTTTGATCCCTTGTGCAAAATAAGTGCCTCTCCATTATAATGTTGGTCTGGGGGTTACACGTTTCTCTAAATTATGTTTTAAGCACTCAGGGTGCTCCCTTGAATCACCCTGTACAACAATATGATGTTTTTTTCCCCCTCTCCTGCATAAATAGCAGGTGCATACACAAACAAACATTCCCCTTCAATAGCTTCTGGCCCAGCTAAATTAAGTAGAATAAATGCCTTTGTATGGTTAATCTTTATCAGAAAATGCAGCCTGTATGAAAATGTTGTACGCTTTCTCAAACACTCTCCAGTTCTCAGCAATATTATTGTCAAACACTAGTGGACCTGATTTTCGAAAACCTTCAAACATGCCAACAAAGTATGTGCCCAAACACACTGAAAATATGGCCCTTGTAATTATGTACAAACTCTCTGCAGATTGCAGTAACACACAAATGGACAATAAACTCTTCGAAATACTGTACTTTGCAAAATATGCTCTGAAATGGCTGTATTTGGGAAATAACTTTAACACTGCACAAACATGCAAGCACTTTATATGCTTCTGATAACTCGGATGGCATCAGTTAATATGAAAAATATGGATTTGCAAAGCACGTATGGAAAAATGTGGTCATTTCTCTATTTTATTCATTTCAAACATTTTCCTAGTAATTTGAAATATTCTAGCAATATCAGACATTTTGACTTATTTTAACATCATTTAGAGTGGTCTGTATGCTTTGTTTCATATTTAGCAAATAAGAAATATTTTGAGCAAGTTTAACATTAGAAATTCATTTCTGATCTGTTTTGCAATTTAGACATGCAGTTTCCAACAGTAGCTAATGCTTCTCAAAGTCAAAGTAGAGAAACTGAAGTTCTTTCTGGCCATTAGACATGCCGCTTCTGACACCATGTCACTTGTCCCTCTACAATTAGAAGAGGAGCAGGCGGGGTAGTTAATTTAAGATGCTTTATTATATAGAAACATCAGGATGGATAGCAGCATCAATAAATATAAACAAACTGATTGACAGACAGAGCTTACACATAAACATGCTTACATATCAAGCATCTAACTACAAAATGGCACTCTGTCCCTGCACATGCTCAGTAATCAATACACTTAGCACATGCCCACAGGAGGTTTCTTACAGAGATATGTACACCGATCTACACCACTGTATTCCACAGAACCAGAATGCTAAGTGCCCACCCCCTTCCAATCGATCTAGCTCTTTTAAAAAATAGTGGCTCTTTACTTAGACAGCTAAAGCTTGTTACCCCCCTCTTTCACAACTAATAAAATCTGCAACATCTACTCCAAGACTAACTCCACTACTAATGTTAATATAACCCCGACCCACCTTCATCCTCCTATTCCACTCAGACCTTCTCTCTAAAAACAGTCTCAACCAACTACATCAAATCATTGCTAAGCAAACTAAAACCCTGCTCTCCCACTGTGGATAATCTCCCACCACTTGTCCTTCGGATGGCAGCAAACTCAATTGCCTACCCCATCTTCATTCTCATCAACCACTCCACAGCAGAATCAAAGTCCCCCTCACTCTGGAAAAAAATCTACACAATACCCATTCACAAAGGAGGCAACTCCTCAGAACTTTCCAACTTCAGGTCTATCGCTATTTCATCTCCTCTTTCCGAAATCTTAGAGAAGTATGTCCACAAAACTCCTATACTACCTTATACAGAACAACTTGCTCACACCCACTCAACACGGCTTTTGCCCAAAACATAGCACCTCCACTGCCCTTTTATCCTTCCTGAATACTATACCACTAGCTCAAGACACTAGCAAACTCTACTTATCCCTATTCTTTGACGTATCTAAACGTTTCAATGCTGTATCATACACACGTCTGCTTACTAAACTCTCTGAACTTAACCTCTCTACATCTATTTCCTGGTTTACTAGCTACCTCTCAAATCAACTCCAGTCAAGTGGCTCTCTACTACATCTCCTTACCTCCCCAACAAGATGGGCGCACCTCAGGGCTCTATTCTTGGCCCTCTACTGTTTAACATATTTACCAACCAATTACACACATCCTGCCCTCTTGTCAACTCTTGTGCAATATGCAGAGGACTCAATCACCATTGCAGACTTCCTCTCTGACCTAAATACACTCCCTCAAAAATCCTTGTCAATTGAAAACTGTCTCTCAAATAATCACTTGATTCTAAATCCAAAAAAATGAAACTCCTGCTTTTCACCCCCCAAAACTGTGAACCATCTTAAATCCTCCTTCTCTATCACTTCAAGCAACAATACACTTCTCTCTGTAGAGTCTCACACTAAGCGTCTGAGAGTCATCATAGACCAACTTAAATTTGATATGGATGCCTCCAATAACATTAAGAAAACCCACCAAAACATAGGACTTATCACAACAAAAAAATTCCTCATCTAAAAATCTAAAATCTCCCTATCCCATGCTTACCTACTGTATGGGTCTCAAATTCTCACCAACATTCAGACCTCTCTCTTAACAAAACTCGGATCTACATATGGGCAGCGTAGTGGTGCAGTGGTTAATGTCACCTCACAGCAAGAGGTTCTCCTATTCGATTCTCAGCTGGGGTGCCTTCTGTGCAGAGTCTACATGTCCTCCCTGTGTTCGCATGGGTTTCCTCTGGGTACTCAGGTTTTCTCCCACATTCCAAAGACCTGCGTCTGCAGTGTTTCTCCCTGGGCCTCCACTGAAAATAGTCTCCTTCCCAGTCAAAAAATCTTAAATAAAAAAAATAAAAATAACAAAATTGCCAAATTTGCCAAAGGTTAGTCCTACCATTCCCACCACTGTCTTGCCCTCAAAAGACTTAACTGGCTAGAATTCCATCACCAATTACTCCTAACCCAACTTCAAATCATACATACATACCTTACTGTACACCCGCCTACTTCCTGTCCTGACATCGCCACTCTTGTCTGCCTCTATATCCCTCCAAGGTCTCTACACAACTCTGACCAAAACCTCCTCCAAACTTACAAACCCAAAATGGGGCAACAACTTTATAGCTATGTCCCAGCCCTAGCTTGGAATACACTTCAATTAGAACTCAGGAATATTATCTACCCACAAAAATTCAAGGTTGCTGTCAAAAAATATCTTAACAGTTCTTGGATCTGCAATGTAATTACCCTCTTCATAGTCTCCTTAGCCCCATACCCTCCTTTGGAACTATCACTGCAACCACCATCCTCATGGGTTCCTTACCTCTAATAACCTTCTCACACCCTAACCCCTCTATTTTTGTTCCTCTCATGTCTACTCCCAAGCTAAATCTCAACTCCTCACTACATCACTACTAACACTAATCCTCACCTATCTCCTCCCCTAGTACCTGTGTAAGTAACCCACTGTCCTCAAGTCCCATCTCTGTTATACCTCCTCTCTCACCCTAACCCTATCCTATACCTGCAGGGGTTGTACTGCTGTATTCCAGTTGTACGTAACTGTATACATTTTCTAATGCAAATATTTTGTATACCTACATTTATGTTCTTAGTGTATTTCTGTAATTTACTACATAACTTAGTGTAGACCTTCTTTACTTAATTCTTTTTTGTACCATTTTACTTTCCTGATATTCAATATCTTTGTTTGTAATCACTTGTGGAGCTTTCCTCCCCGGGTCTCCGGTGAAAAAGGGCTTCCGCCCAGTCAGACTAACACAGTCAACAAATGTCAAACAAATAAATTAAATACAGACCACCAATTTTTGGACAGCCTATATTATGTCTCTCAGCAGTCATCTTGGCATTACTGCTTCTGTTTTTTCCTAGGGAGAGAAGGAGTACATATTTCCTGGAGACTGCTAATCACCTAATAACTGCTTGATAGGCGCCAGCGTGGAATTTGTGCTTCTTATTTGCTCTTGGTGAAGGAAGCAGCAGAGTGCACTGATTCCGGACTGTTTCTGGTTGGGCAGTCAGAGTGTCTGTGCTTGACCTTCCTGATTGGTCTGATTGCTACTGAGCCCATCTACGAGGAAAATGCTACAACAAAAGCCTACAGACCTTTCATTATCTGGGGCAAGACTGTAAATCACTATACAAGCTGTGGCCTGCTTCGCATCTTGGGATTGGTGCTGCTGTTTTGCTCCTGCTGAGAAAAGAAGCAAAAGAGCATTGTATCCCAGCAGGGTGAAGCTGTAGTGAGACCAGCACTAGTAGTAGTCAGGCAGTAGTCATTCAGGTGACTCCCCATTTTTCATCATTTCTGACAAGTTACTTTTTTTTTTCAATAAGTACTGCTTGATTTACTGCTTACTTCAGAATATCTGCCTAAATACTTCTTCCATAAATCCCCAGACACCTTCAGTGACATTTTTTTCTGTAACCATTGAAATTTCATCAGTACTTAGTTGCATACAGGACAACTAGTTTGCACAGACGAGTACTGCTCCCAGAGTTGCATAGCAGATACTCGTGACATTACTTTATAGTCTCACTCTAAATGTCTAATCAGTAAAAAAAAAAAAAAAAAGGTCTGTTGCCTTGGATATGAACTTGCCCACTATCTCCTTTACCAGCTTGGTGGGCAACCTGAGGTGGAAATTGTCTCATGTTTACAGACAATCAGTTAATTCTCAAACAAACTGATATGGTATGCAAGAGATGTATTTACACAATAACACTGGAAGCAAAGCTCTCATATAAAAGCTCTCCTAATATCAATAAGGTCAGTAGTATACACACTTCACCCATCTCATAATTCAAGGCAGACATATACACCCACACGTGTTGAGGCACTTGAATACAACTTTCCTAAACCCCACAGACCTAGACAAAGTACACATAACAATCACCCTCAGCAGCCCTGAGTGCACTCTTTCAAAACACTCACATCAACACATACAGCTACATCTCATGGATCCTCTACTTCTAAGGCCATGTGGCAAGCCACCAGACAATCCAACATTCTAGTCACTGGAGACTCCATTGTGACACACACTCATGTTCCTCTCACCAGAGTGAGCAAGGAGAAAGTTGCTTATTAGGGGCCAGGACCCACCACATTATGCACTCACTCAGGTCACTGGACCACAAGTAGCAGTATGACTCAATCACAGTCCATGTGAGTGTAAATGACCGGAGACGTACCTCCCTACACTAAATAAAGGAGATATCATGGACCTCTTGGAATAAGTGCTGAAGGCTATGAGCCTAGCATTCAGCAGCATTCTACCTTCTCCAAGGATGATGCCACAACATGAACAAAAAATGACTAATTTTAATAATAGGCTTAGTTTTTGTGTCATTCTAAGGGGGGATGCAATATCTGTCAGCATCGAAGGAGATGGTCAACTGACCAAGCTGCTTTGCCAAGCATGGTCTGCATCTCTCCTCCTCTAGGCTTTTGAATATTAGCTAACACACTGTCCGCCCCCATGGTGCCTTTTTTAGCTACTGCCAAACTGAAAGTACTTCCAACATAGCAAATCAAAGCCAAGAAAATGTGAACGTGCTACTGCTCAATGCTAGCAGTCTAAACAAAAACTCCACTCTCTAGCAGCTCTCTTCGCCATAGAGAATGCTGATGTCTGTAAAACTCCACTCTCTAGCAGCTCTCTTCGCCATAGAGAATGCTGTCTGTAAAACTTCACTCTCTAGCAGCTCTCTTCGCCATAGAGAATGCTGATGTCTGCGCGGTCAAAGCTGCGGACAGCACACTGACAGTACATGGTTATAATGTCTTCCACACAGTTAGATGGGGACTAAAGGTGGAGGTGTCTCGATTTACATCAAAACCAAATATACCTCAAAAGGCTGATCAAAGAGGACAATGCACTTGAGCTTCTCCACTTTCAAACCACACAAGCAAAATCCAATACCACTTAGCTCGCAAGCTATAAGTCCCCCTCTATGACCCAGGAAATCCACGCCATGTATTTAAACTTATTGGAAACACTCACCATCCAACTCAATACCATATTCATGAGTGATTTTAATTACCTCACTATTAACTGGGAATCATAAACACCACCAAATGTACAGACATGGAGATTCCTGCATTTTGTAAACACAAACTTCCTAGACCAAACTGCCAGTATACCAATAAGGGGTGCAACCAAACTGGATTGATCCTTACTAATATGGGAAAGTGCTGCACACCTCCTAGTGTAATGTCTTCTCTAGTAAGGTCAAACCACAAAATGGTTTCCGTTGAAGTAAAAATAAAACCCAGAACTATAACCCTGGAATATTCAAGAATTCTAACGCTAACTTCTTACTATTAAATGATAACCTGGCAAAATTTAAATCCCGAATAAACTCAAAGAACACTGCTGCCTATGCAGAACTGTTCAACGAAACCTTACACAAGCATGTTAATAGCTGCATAGAAGCAGCTATAAAGAACAGAACTAATTAAAAAAAAAATAAGCCATCCTGGTGGAATCACATCATCAGTAGGTTATATAACAGAAGTAAGAAAATCATGGCAAAAACCAGGAGGTACAGCACCCAGCAGGATAAAAGCACTCTCATCAAACTGAGCAAACAACTAAGAGCACAAACAAAAGTCTACCAAATCCAAATTTGAGGTAAGTTTGGCCTCCCAGGCCAAGGACAACCACAAGTCATGTCTGGTCTGCAACCTCAAAGGCAATAGCAAATGGAGCCACCTATACTCAGCCAAGAGATTTAGCAAATCTACTGGCTGAGAAATTCAGCTCCAACTTTACCCCTCTCTCCCCCTCATCCTTCCCTCAAGAAATACCATCAAATATAACTCCCCCTGCTTTCACTAGGGAACTAGGTAAATTCTCACTAAGGCCATGAACACCATATCAATGAGCCCAGACAGTATCCCAATATGCCTTCTAAAAAGTATGAAACATGACCTATCAGGCCCTCTGGAATTGCTATTTAACTCTAGCCTCCAGGCCTTCGGGAATTGCTATTTAACTCTAGCCTCCAAACAGGCTTCAGGCCTCATGAATGAAGAACAGCAACAGTCATTCTTCTGCACAAGGGCCATCTACAGACCCTGGAAGCTGCAGACCCATAAGTCTCAATCTCATATGCAAAATCATGGAAAGAATTATCATGGAAATGATGAATAATTACATAGGAAACCTCCAGACACTGGAACTAACCCAATTTGGTTGCATCAAGGGTAGGTCATGCCTACTCAACCTAGTGGACTTTTTTGAGAAAGTCATCAAAGCAATAGATGAAGGCAAAATATTTCACACTGCCTAACTCGACCTGACCAATGCATTTGACAATACAGGCACTGTTGACAAACCTAGACTTAGAGTAGATAGGAAGATGATAATGCTTAGAGAAAGTATTCAATAGTTTGTTTTGACACAGGCTTGCCCTGTGAACTCAAGGCAAAAAAAAAAACAAACAACTGCTGAGACTGCCTAAAATCCTTAGTCCCTTAATAAATAATCAATTGCCTGTGTACATCTAGTGTGCAAAATCTTTTAAAGTAGGCAAATGAATAGTTTGGTTTAAAGCCACACTAAAACCCCCCTAGGCATAAAGGAAGGAGGATATAATAATAATGATACCCCCTTATGGAAAATCAAAAAGGCTCTACTGCCATAAGGGGGCCTGTAACTCAGACCTTCCTTTTTGCAGAATGGCCAACAACAAAAAAGCAGTCCCTGACAAGTAAGTATTCAACTCAGCAGTAGCCCAGGGCTCAAAAAGGTTGTAGTAAGTTTTTTCAACACAAAATTTGATCCCAAATTAGGCTCAGAAATCTCCAAATTTTTTGCTGTACTCCAAAAAAAAAATCTCTTCCATTTGTTCATGACACCTTTTTTGTACTAGGTCTCTCTCTAGATAATCACATTTAAAACTGCTGAGGGAAGAGACCTGACCTGCTGCTTCAAGAGAGAATATATGGCTGTTACCATCCTTCTGAGATAACAGATGAGGAATCAGGAGGTAGGCCATGGAGGCGGCCAATCTGGAGCTATCAAAATCATCCTGGCCTGTCTTTGTCTGACCTTAATAATACCTTGGAGAAAGAGAGGGAGGTGGAAAAAAGGCATAGACATGAAGGTTTTCCAACTGAAAGACAGAGCATCCACCAAGCTGTGTGATGAAATGAAACCCTGCAATGCTTTACCAGCTGGGTGGTTTAGTGAGAAAGAGAAGACTAACAGATCTCTGGTTCCCCCCACTGTCAACAATCAATGAAATAAAAACAGATCCAGATCCAGGGGATCCATGATTTGTCTGCAACTGACTGCTAACATCTCCTTCATGTTGATATGTAGATGCTGTAGTCTGGCAGGCCCACTTGTCTTGTATCCACTTTCCATTGAGATGAGCTCCCTGCAGTGTCGTCCGGCATCATCTGTTAAAAAAAATCTGATGGCCGGTGGCCGGAGCACAGAGAGTCCCTTTGACATTCCTGAGCCTGAGCCCACCACAAAGAATTTCTTGAAGGCATTTTTGATGACATATTTTGAGATACCATTGCAGCTTCCTCATATGCAGTTTGGCATTGGGAAGCACCAGAATACAATGCCATGAACCCCAATGTTGAAGGAGGACTGTCCTTGTCAGTCAGGACTGATGAGATAGTTGAGATGGAAGTAGTGACACAACACTTTTTGTTTGTCCGTTGCAAGGCAAAATGCTGGCTGCTGTCAGTCTCACACCCAGAAAAAGCACAATGCACAGTAGGAGAGACTAGACTGGACTTTATTTCGCTCAATACCAGGCAGAAATACACCAGGCATCTTAGTGACATACTTTTCTGAGCCAGAATCAGGCAGTCGCCCAAGTAAGGATAGATTTTGAATGCTTGAAGCCTGAAGTAAAGCTTATCACTGAGCCAGAACCTTTGTGAATACTCTGGTAGAGTAGATCCAAGGGCAATGCAGAGAACTGATAATGAAAATCAGTTCGAACAACCGCAGATATCTACTTTCTGCAACCCTAGCCTTATAGGCAAGGTAAGCTTCCTTTGAGATCCAAAGACTCCAGTTAGTGATCAGCAGCAGCAGAGGTAGCAGTGTTAACAACAGTTGTTCTCTTGAACTTGAATGTCCACTTATAAGTGGATAGGATAGATAAAGAAAATTCCAATGGTTCTTTGGTCTCCACTTGGTCTAGGGCAATAAAAAGAGAATAAATCACTGACTTTCTGGATACAGAATGGCTATATCTGGAGACTGCCTATCTGAGTGCTTGTGTGAGTGTGTGGAAATAAAATCTGTAACCTGATGAATGATATCCAGCACCCATCTGTCTTGAGTGACTAAATCCCCAATTTTTTTTGAAAAGAGAGACAGTCTCCCCTGAAAGGAGCTGCCAGAGAATCACTGGCAGCTGAGCTGAAAAAAGGGTCATTGTCTGTTTCTGGGACTGACCCTGACTAAACTCTCGAGTTGCACCTAAAAATCTTTAACAGTCTGCTGCAGTATAGACTTTGTCTCCCCCATTTTTTTTTAAAACTGCTTCCACACCCACAGTCCAAAACACATCATCAGACTGTGTAAAGGCATCCAAAATCCTTTGTTTGTCATGTTGCTCTCTTCTTTGGATCCTTCCCGAACCAGGCATGTTCGACAAGGACAGAAAACTAGCAACCACCCCCGAGGGAGGCCTGAAACAGCATCAAACCACTGCAAAGAAATGCCACCACCCTGTTCAGACACATGAACCAAACCAAGCAATTTTTTACACTCAATACCTTCCGCCAAAAGCATCCAATTAGATTTCCCATTAATTGAGATAATTTGATATTTCAGCATATGAAACTGACAATTCAACGCCTCATGCAGCTAGTGAAGACTTCTTACCCCGGTACAGGATTTTAACCACAGAAGCTTTTAAACACTTTTAGGCCCTGAAACAGTCTGGGTCCGGTCCCCTAGGAACTTAAACAAATACTTATGAGCTTCGGGCAACCTATAATACCTATCAGGCTTAACAGGAGGGAGAGGCAAGGAGTCAGGGGTTCATTCCTGAATCAGAGTAATCCTGGCCTTCCCATTTAAAGTGCTCCCTCATGGAGTGAAGAGTCTCTGAAAAAAAAAAAAAAAGGGATGCAAGTCTTCCACAGAAGACTCTGAAGCCTGTGAACACTTCAAAACTATCCCCACAAGAAATACAGTTATTCACTTTTTTTGACATCCCGTTAAATACTGCAGGCAGAAAAAAAAAAATGTTCCCCGGGTTACTAGCTAACAACTCTGTCTCTCTGAAAAACCCGCTCGAAAAAATCAGAAAACGCCAACCTGCACTCGCAAAATAGTCAGGACTGCAGCAATGGAAGACGAAGAACATCTTAAGAGGTTACTTACACACCCTTATGTCACCCGGTGGATAACCAGCTGGCTCACAGACTGGACCCACAAAACTAGAACTGGGGGGGTGGTCCACATTACAAAGAGGCCAGTCACAAGTGGAGTCCCTCACAAATCTGTCTTCTGACTGCTCCTTTTTGGCATTTACTTCCCTGAAGTCAAGGTCAATGTCAATGGTGTCTGGCTGACTAAATTTGCAGATGACTGTAAATTAGTGCGATAAGAGACAGAGCCATCTGTGCCAGGGAGAGTAGGGCAGTGCATGTGTAACATATACCAGCATAGCTAGCTGGAGTTTTGTAAATAATTTTATGTCATTTGACTATCATACTGATTTGTACAGATGCTCATGTTAAAATGTATTTGCAAAGTTACATTTGTTAAAAATGTATCAACAGTGGGTCCTGCGGGACAGAAAAGAGATATACATGTATGTCAGACAGTATTATTATAACTGATTAAATTTATATGTTTTAAAATAGAATTCCATAAGGGAAGAGGTTAATCTCAGTCCAGCTAATTTTGAAAAATAGGTTGAAAATTAAATGGGTTGGTTTAGGCCACAAAGATTTTATCTTACAGGTCTGATTGCAGCCAGAGACAAAAATCTCCTTGGGGGTGAACTAACTGCTACCCTGGAAGGACGGAAGTTTTTAAAATTCTTTCATAGCTTTCAGATGCTGCAACAGAGCTTAGCACAGCTCTGGGTGTGTATTTTACCACAGTCAGGTGACAAGCTGTGATGTCATTCTATAACCAGCACTGAAATATTTTTTTTTTAAGTTAGTGAAAGATATTTTGGAACTCTCGCAGCAGCACTTTGTTTTTCAGAACCCGACAGAAAATATATCGCACAGATATTACACACAACCTCACATCCCAGAAACTACCCTTTCTCTGGAACAGGCTCCCTATCCACGTAAAGCAAAGTTTCTGCCTAACCCAATTCAAGTGCAAATTAAACAACTAGATGATGAACAGGAAATTCATCCCTGGTTTGGCAACTATGTCTGTAATGGGCACAAGCAGCTTGTAAATGGTTCATCTCTGAAACTCCTGCTTATAAATGTTTCACTTCCCAAGCCCCTGCTTACAGCTATGAAATATATAAGAACTTGTCAGAGATTTGGGACGCATGGCCAGGCTTAAAAAGGCCCTTGTAGTAGTTAGCCTAGTAAACACCTATGAACCTATATAATGATAAGGAAGATAAATATGATGAAGATGCCAATGATATGAAGGTGTAACGGCACTTTATGTAAAGATGTGGGAAATGTGAGGAAGACGAAGAAAATAACGAGGATGAAAATGAAGATGAAAACACGCTCCAGATAAAATGACAGCAGAGATGCAGTGAAGACGACAAAGATGATGAAGATGGTGATGCTGAAGATGCAATGAAGAGGATGTGGATGTAGATGGGATGTAGACAAGATGAAAATGAGGAGGCAATGACTATGCCTGACAAAGATGGAGATGATTCATCTTCATTATTTTCATCAATGCATCATCATCATAACAACATTATCACTGTCATGTTCAAACTCATCAGCTTCATTTTCACTGTCTCTTCATCACATCACCTTCAGCACCTACATCTTACATCACCGTTATCTTCACTGCTTCTTCACTGATGTGACGAGGATGAACATGCAGTAATGGTGGTGAAAAGCTAATAAAAATTACGAAGATGCATTATCCTTTTTATCTCTGCCATCTTCACTGCATCACTTTCATCATCTCTTCACTGTACCATAATCACATCATTCCCTTTGTCATTTTCATCATGTGCTCGTCATCTTCATCATTTTTACTGCAACTTTACTATCATTTTTATCTTCATTGCACCTTCATCTTTACCACATCTTTATCATACATATCAGAGCTATACCTGCAATGTCATTTCATCTTCATCAATACCATTGTCATCTTTATCCTCATCATCATGACCACATCTTCATAGTTATTGCATCTTCACCATAATCATCTCTTCAGTTTCATCTCAATCACTTCTTTATAGACTCGTACACTTTCAGAAATATTCCAAGACCACTGAGCCTTATTAACCATTCATGCCTTGCTAGCACCCTCCTTCAGGCTGCACCTCTTTCTCCAGAAAGGTCATACAGTAGAGAGTCAATTATCCAAACTAAGTGGGACCAAGGGCAGCTCGGATAATCAAACATATAATTGAACTAGATAAAAAACCTCTAAAATCTCGTTTTTTTCTGCATGCAGAAATACACTTTCCAACCACTCAGCAATTTCAGTGGACACTAAAGAATATTTTTCACAAACGAGCTGGCTACAAGCTCAAAAAACATGCTGACGTGAACACTTATAACATTTACATATTCAGACTGTTTTTCCTACCTGAAAACTTTGGATGGCTGGTACGGATAATTGACGTTTCTGATAATCGACTCTCCACTCTGTACTAATCAATCCTAAAGTAAGCTTAGCAATGCCCATTGAGTCATCTATGTTATGTTTAAAGATAGTGGGTTGCAGTACTTTTTCTGCAGGGGAAATTTATTCCAGCGGTTTGGGAGATGCTGGGTTATAATCTTCTCTCACTGCCATATTTAATGTATCTGCTGTAGAAATTTAGGCCCTTGGTTCTTGCAGTGGTATAGCCATTGGACTTACAGAGATACAGAAGGTCCAGGAGAATCAGGTTTCTTATGGTATAGTAAAGCACAACAGACAGGTCCCCTCAAACGTCTATAAACACTGAATAAAGGGGAAGAGTTTCCAGCCTCTCGTGACAGCCCAAGGATTTTAGGTATGTGAACTTTTTGGTTAGGAACCTTTGGGGCCTCTAACTGTTAGATACAGTTTGTGAGATACATCCCAAGAAAGGCATTCTACTCAATAACTGATCTACTCAACGGTCAGTGTATAAAGTGATTACCTCTTTAGACCTAAAGTTACTCCTTTTGCAATAAGCAGTGTTAAAAGAATTTCCTGATAACCATGGCAAGTTAAAACAAAGAGGATTATCAACCCAAGCTCCTGGGTCCCTGATTATATTTTTGTTTTACAGTGGGTTGTTGTCTATGCAGTACGATGAGGAGAAGAGTGTTGTGCCAAACAGTTATACTACAAAACATTTAGTTTGAGCCCATTTTTAGTAAACCAAGAGTTTACTGGGGGATGTTCATAATGAAGGATTTGGGTGTCAGAAGTTGACAACTTCTAGTCTGTAGTCATCTGCAAACTCTGTTAGCAAGAAGTCAAGGTTCTCTGCTTAGGTATCTGAGAGGTAAAGGATAAAAGGAGAGATCCTAGCACAGAGCTCTGAGATACCATTGGTCACTTTCATACATTTTGTTGAGGCACCTGCAACTTGCACTACATGGATTCTGTCTTCCAGCCAGTTTGCTACCCATCTTACTACACATGGGTTGATTTTTATTGCATTTGGCTTCTGTACAATGACAGCATGGGGAATAGTGCCAAAGGCCATGGTCAGGTCAAGATACATTTTGTGTACTGCATGTCCACTGTGCACAGAATCTTCGTCACTATTGTCATGTTTATCATCTCTTCAATGTGTCCACTACATCTTCACCTGCAATGTCACTATACCTTCATCAGTCATATTCATCTTTATTACTGTCATCACATTGTCACTGTTGCCATTGCATCCTCATCAGTATCTCCACCATCATTATACTCCTCTTCATGATCATCTTTTGTCAGTATCATCACTGCCATCATAACATCACTAGCACATCATCTTTATTGCAACTTCATGTTAATCTTTTGTCAGTATCATCACTGCCATCATATCACAGGCACATCATCTTTATTGCAACTTCATGTTTATCTTTTGTCAGTATCATCACTGCCATCATAACATCACTAGCACATCATCTTTATTACTTCATGTTAATTTTTTGTCAGTATCATCACTGCCATCATATCACAGGCACATCATCTTTATTGCAACTTCATGTTCATCTTTTGTCAGTATCATCACTGCCATCATAAAGTACAGTTGTGTACCTAACATAAATGTAGATGTTCGAGTGTATTCACTGTTGCAGTCATTACTCTTGGGTTATCCTGCTGTCAGGCTACCCGCAGTCGGCCTGAATTCCAAAGTCCTGGTCCGGCGTCTGTTGCTGTCGCCTCTTCCCTGACATCAGTGCGCCAGGGGTATAAAAGATGCAGCCAACGCCATTTTCTTCAGTTTTTCTTGGCCCAGATGTCAGGTGCCCCCAAAAGGGTAGGCTAAATATATTATGCCAATAAACATACATGCAGTATCTACAAGCAAATACACCACATAGGTTGTATAGAATAGAAAAGTACAGATAAACCCCAGCAAAAGAAAGGTGGACGGTGGGAGGGTAACCTGGACTGCAACAGTGAATACACACGAACATCTACATTTATGGTAGGTACACAACTGTACTATGTTCATCGTGTTTCACTGTTGCAGTCATTACTCTTGGGTTGAATCCCAAAGCTGAGGATGGGTGGCTGGGCTAAATAGGATTAGGAGAGGCTATGAGGCCCTGCAGTAGCAAAGCCTGCTCTGGATTTAGAGTAAAGAGGTAAGTGGTAGTGCTTTGTAAAAGTGTGCACTGAACTCCAAGTTGCAGCCTCTAAGATGTCTTTGGTTGGTACTCCTCTGAGGAAGGCTGCTGAAGTGGTTGCTGCTCTGGTAGAATGAGGCCTAATGCCCTTAGGCACTGATTTGCCATGCTGAGAATAGCAGAAACGGATGTAATGGCCTATCCATTTAGAAATAGTCTGTTTTGAGATGGCCTTTCCTTGTGGTCCTGCAGCATATGACACTAAAAGTTGCTCAGTCTTTCTAAAAGCTTTAGTTCTGTCCAAGTAGAAGCGTAGCTGCCTGTGTATGTCCAAAGAATGCAGAATTTTCTCACCCTTGTTCTGTGGGTTTGAATAAAAGGTAGGCAAGTGAATGGTTTGGTTGAGGGCCACACTGGACACCACCCTTAGGCATAAATGTTGGGCTTGTCCTCAGAGAAACCCTGTCTGGATGAAAAATGATAAAAGGTTCTACAGCCATGAGTGCTTATAACTCAGAGACTCGTCTTGCAGAGGTTATTGCTAGGAGCAGAGCTGTTTTTCAGGATAAGAATTTTATATCAGCTGTTGAGGCTGGCTCAAAAGGAGGCAGTGTTAGTTTTTCAAAGACATAATTGAGGTCCCATGCTGGAATTGGTGCTCTCCTTGGAGGCCTGATGTTTTTGGCCCCTCTGAGGTACTGCCTTATTAAAAGATGAGAAAAGATAGGTGGTTCTTTATTGTAATGGGCTGAAATGGCAGAGGCATGAATCTTAATTGATGAAAAGGAAAGGCCTTTGGTCCAGCATTTCAGTTAGGTATTGTAAAATCTGAGTGATATTTGGTACATACGTGTCAATGCCTTGTTCCTGGTTCCAAGCACAGAATCTCTTCCATTTTTCTGCATAAGATTTTCTGGTACTGGGCCTCCTGGCCTCCAAGATAACATCCATAACAGCTTTTGAAAGAGGAGTGTTCTGAATGGCTACATTATCCGCCATGCTGCCAGATTTAAGGTCCTGAGTTGGCTGTGCAGGATCTGATTGTTTTGTTGGGTCAGCAAGTGAGAAGTTTGAGGCAATATCCATGTTGGACCTTGAGACAAGCTCTTTAGATTTGGGTACCAGTGCTGGCGTGGCCAAGTCTAGTGCAATCAGTATCATTTTTGGCTTCTCTTGTCTGACCTTTAGAAGTACCCTGGGAAGGGGAGACAGTGGAGGAAAGGCATATACTGTTAGATTTTTCCAGCTGAAGGATAGGGCGTCCACTCTCCATGCTTGTTTGTGATAAATCCTTGTGCAAAATCTCTGTAATTGGCAGTTGTGTGAGGGGAGGCAAATAGATCTATGTCTGGACATCCCCATTTCCTTGTTATCATGCTGAAGACTTGTGGATCCAGTTTTCACTCATGGGGATCCATGAGGTTTCTGCTTAGTTTGTCTGTCAGAGTATTTGTTTTTCCTGGCAGGAATTGTGCTTGCAGGTGAACTTGTAAGCCAATGTTGTGCCCCATAAGGTCATTGCTTGTCTGCAGAGGGGGTAGGAATGTGTTTCTCCCTGCTTGTTTATGCACCACATGACCGTAGTATTGTCCGTGTTTATCAGTAGCTGTCCTGGATGAAGTAGATCCTTGAAAGCTGTCAGGGCATTCTGAACAGCTAGCATCTCTTTTTGATTGATGTGAAGATGCATCTTGCTTGCAGGCCATGTGCCCTGAATACATTTTCCTGCCATATGGGCCCCCCAGGCATAATCTGATTAATCCGTTGTCAGTGTCTGTCTGGCTGTGGGTAAAGTGAATGGCAGACCCTTGTTGTGGTGACAGGCCTGTGCCCACCATTGAAACTCCTGTTACAGGCAGGGAATGAGGGTAATTACTGTCTCCAGGCTGTGGCAATGCTGAGTCCAAACACTTTTTAGATACCATTGTAGTTTCTTCATATGCAGTCTGGCATATGGAATTAGTAGAATGCAGGATGCCATGAAGCCCAAGGCCTGCAGGATTTTCCTTGCAGATAACTGGGTCTTTGTTGCCAACTTTTTGAAGTAAGAAGTCAGTTGCCTTTGTTTGCCCGGAGTGAGATAAGCCATCTGGGCAGTTGTATTTAAGCTTGCACCCAGGAATATTATCTCTTGAGAGGGTACTAGTTTTGATTTCTTTTTGTTTACTGTGTACCCTAGGCAAATTAGTAATCTTTTTACAAATGCCAGATGCTTTAGAAGAATGTCTTTGTTCTCTGCTTGAATAAAGCAGTCATCCAAGTAGGGATATATTTGAATTCCTCTTTGTCTGCAAAATGCAATTACTGGTGCCAGGCATTTTGTGAAGACCCTGGGCACAGTAGATAAGCCAAAGGGCAGTGCAGAGAACTGGTAGCGCAGTGAGCCAGCTATGAATATGAGGTATCTTCTGCAAGACTGTCTGATTGGGACATGCAGGTATGCCTCTTTTAGGATCAAAGTTACGAGCCAAGCCTTCTCGCCCAGCATGGGGATTAGCTGTTGTAGAGTCAACATCTTGAATTTTGGAACCTCCAGAAATGTGTTTAGTATAGACAGGTCCAGTATTGGTCTCCAGGTTTTGTCTTTTCTGGGCACTAAGAAAAGTCTGGAGTAAAACCCTTGCCCCTGCTCTTGATGTGGTACTTGTTAAATATCCCTCATATCCATGAGGGTTGTAATTTGCTTTTGTGCCTCTGCCCACTGATTGTGTGGTAGGTCTGGCATACCTTTTGCCCTTAGTAGGGTGTGAAAATGGAACCTGTAGCCTTGGGACACTATGTTCAAGACCCACTTGCCTTGGGTAATCATTTGCCAATTTGTTGAAAAAAGTGCTAGTTTTTCCCCTAAGGGGGCTGCCAAAAGAAAAGTGCTTAGATCTGGCAGAGGAAAGTCATTGGAACTGTTTCCTGTAAGGTTGTGATTTGTCTTCCCCGCTTTTGGAGGTAGGAGTACCCCATTGTTTAGGCCTGTATGAGCCTTGGGGCTGAGATCTGCCTCTGGGATGTCTGTATCTGCCTCTTTGTGGCCTGTCTGACACTGGAAAGGACCATTTTTTTTGAAGGCCAGTTCCTGCTAAATCTGGGTGGCTGTACCTGTAAGAAATCCTTAACTGTCTGCATTGAATTCGCTTTATCCTCCATTTTCTTCAACACCTCTTCTGGTTTAGCACCAAAGTATCATGCTGTAATGGAGCATCTAATAATTTTGCTTTAACATGATCAGGCAGATTCTGTTCCTTTAAGCAAGCATGCCTTCTAATAACAGAACCTGTAACAACGGCCCTGCAAGAGGCCCCCAGTGAATCATAACCACATTGCAAAGAATGCTTTCCCACTTGTCCAGCTGCATGCAATAAATCCTGCATTTCCTTGTTCTCTGAACATTCAGAATTTGTCAGCATTTTCCGTTTAAGCAGTGACATTGAGTAGTGCTGATATTTAAGCATATGAAATTGACAATTTAAAGCCCTTATAGCCAAGGTAGCAGAAGTGTAAACTTTTTTACCCCATCTGTCCAGTGCCCTAGAATCCCTATCAGAGGGGGACAGGGTTTTTTGCAGTGGAAGCTTTGACCCCTTTGGGACCCTGAGATAAAGTTTCTGGGTCAGCAGCAGGGTTTTTATATAGGAATTTATGAGAATCTGGGACCCTGTAGTATCTGTCTGGCTTAGCAGGTGCAGGGGGTAAAGAGTAAGGGGACAGGCCGGACTCTGAAAATACATCATCTACAATGTCTAGAAAAGGTGGAATAGCGAGGGGTCTGTGCTGAGCAAGTAGCAGAAAGTCTCTGAGCCTTTTCTTAGATTCTGAGCAATCTTGGCTCTCCCAGTGGAAATGCTCCCTCATGGTATGCAGGGTTTCCCCAAAAGAATAATCCTCAGGAGGAGAGGCTGAAGGAATGGATTCTTCAGCATCAGAATCCTCATACGGAGGAATAGAATAATCCTGTTCAGAAGGGGAATCAGAGGAAATAGAAACCTGATCAGAAGAATCATATTCTGTCTCTTGCCTAGACCTCTTATCAGGAGAGGGATGGGAACCCCTGATCAAAGTAATTAGGTCTTCAGCCATTTTAAGCATCTGTTTTTTAGGCATGGAAGTCTGAGTAGGAGAATGCTGTACTTGTTTCTTTGTCTTTACAGCTGCTTTAGTCTTTGAAGCTGAAGATGGTTTAACATATAACTGTGTAGGTCTGAAGACACCCTCAGAAGCCAATGCCTGCTCAGCGGCTCCGGACCCATCTGAGGGAATGATTTCCGAGTGTCCAATACCTTGAGTATCCAGAGGCCCAGTCGGCTCCACGTGGGAGTCGGAAGTGGCCTGTGGCTCTGAGGTAGCGGGCGCCAGGGGCTGCGAAAGCTCCTCACTGAGAACCGGTGAACCGGCGACTGGCCTAATGGAGGCCTCGTCATCGGTTTTGGACCTCGGATGCCTATCCTTTTCCTTGTCCTTGCGTTTTTTGTAAACTCCGGTCATCGGCTGTTCCGACAGCATTATATAATTAAACCTTCGGCCAAAGTAATGAAATGCAAAATCAAACCGACGCTTAATAGTGTGTTGGTTAAATCTAGTACAAAACTGACAGCTAGTAACGTCGTGGTCAGGTCCTAGGCAAGGAATACAGTAAGAGCGAAAATCCTTATGAGGTATTTGCTTCCCACAAGAAATACAATTGTTAACTTTTTCTGACATCGGTCGGAGCAAGAAAAAAAAGTTTCCCCAACGGGGTACTAAGCTTTAATGAAGACTTCGGGTCTGAAATTCAGATTTGAAAATCTCAGGAGTCGGCCGACCAGCACTTGCAAACTGCTTTTGCTTCGGGCACCTCGCGGCAAGAAAGACTGAAGAAAATGGCGTCAGCTGCATCTTTCATACCCCTGGCGCACTGACGTCAGGAAAGAGGTGACAGCAACCGACTCTGGACCAGGACTTTGGAATTCAGACCGACTGCGGGTAGCCTGCCAGCAGGATAACCCAAGAGTAATGACTGCAACAGTGAAATACGATGAACATCATCACTGGCACATCATCTTTATTGCAACTTCATGTTCATCTTTTGCCAGTATCATCACTACCATCATATCACTGGGACATCATCTTTATTGCAACTTCATGTTCATCTTTTGTCAGTATCATCACTGCCGTCATAACATCACTGGCACATCATCTTTATTGCAACTTCATGTTCATATTTTGTCAGTATCATCACTGCCGTCATAACATCACTGGCACATCATCTTTACTGCAACTTCATGTTCATCTTTTGTCAGTATCATCACTGCCTTTGTCAGTATCATCACTGCCATCACATCACTGGCACATCATCTTCATTTTCAAAGAAGCACAGAATATTCCATGAGTTTTCATTCTTGCACTAATGCTCTTGTAGTTCTATTACTGTGATGATTCACATTTCCTTACTTCCCCCCCTAAAAGTGATTATTCCATGGTACACAACTATTAGAGTTACATCTGTGCATTATGCACTTCAGAAGGAATTTTATTCCATTCTAGTTTGCTTGTATTTGAATACAACTGCATTTACTGATTAATTAATTACAGATGTGCTGCAGTTACATGATGAGAGCCTACTGAAACCACCTACCCACTACAAACTGTTTGAATCAGCAATTGCATCATTAGAAGACAAGTTACCTCAAGTGGAATCAGAAGTAACTGGACAGCTGCTCAACCTACAGTAAATACAATTACAAGTTTACTATACTTGATAAACATGGTTCCACTGAAGTAACTAAAGCAAACAATATACACTTTAGTATCAGAAAGGCCACTCTACATGATGACAGCAACAAAACCAGAAGTAACAGCCTTGAAATGGAAATTCACAGAATTAAGGCCATACTGTTTAATACACGTGACAAACTTATTAGTTATTGCACCAATTTTGATGGCTTTCCCTAGACAGAAACATTAGCAATGCCTTAAGTGAGTCTGTTTTAAAGTCTCAGACACTATACCAGAGTGTTCTGATACTTTACAGCCTCAATATCTATAGCAACACATGTGCAGTTCCTCTTACCAAATACATCAAGTATTCTACTTTCTGCATCACTCAGTATGGTATTACACTTACTATCTCTCTGGTTGCTTTGAAGCAAGTAGGCCAATAATAATATCAGCCCCAAGATTTTTCCAGATGCATTTATGCAGATCTTAAACCCTATAAGATCAGTTTTTTGTGGAACTGTTGACTGGGTATCAAGGTCAAGGGGAGAGAAATACAGCTCACCAAACGTCATGGTCTAGGGGGGAGGGAGAGAGAGATGCAGCTCACCAAAGGTTATGGTCTAGGGAGAGAGAGAGAGAGAGATGCAGATCACTAAAGTCATGGTCTATCTAGGGAGAGAGAAATGCAGATGACCAAACGTCACGGTCTATCTAGGGAAAGAGAGATGCAGATCACTAAAGGTTATGGTCTTGGAAGAGAGATATGCAGATCACTAAAGGTCACGGTCTGGCTAGGGAAAGAGAGATGCAGATCACTAAAGGTCAGGGTCTATCTAGAGAAAGAGAGAAGCAGATCACTAAAGGTCAGGTCTATCTAGGGAGAGAGATGCAGATGACCAAAGGTCAGGGTCTACCTAGTGAGAGAGATGCAGATGACCAAAGGTCAGGGTCTATCTAGGGAGAGAGAGATGCAGATCACCAAAGCTCATGGTCTGGGGAGAAAGATGCAGATCACCAAAGGACATGGTCTAGGGAGAGAGAGATGCAGATCACCAAAGGTCATGGTCTAGGGAGAGAGAAATGCAGATCCCCCAATGTCAGGGTCTAGGGAGAGAGAGATGCAGATCACCCATGGTCAGGGTCTAGAGAAAGAGATGCAGATCACCCAAGGTCAGGGTCTAGGGAGAGAGAAATGCAGATCACCCAATGTCAGGGTCTAGGGAGAGAGAGACATGCAGATCACCCAATGTCAGGGTCTAGGGAGAGAGATATGCAGATCACCAAAGGTCATGGTCTAGGGAGAGAGATGCAGATCACCAAAGGTCATGGTCTAGGGAGAGAGAAATGCAGATCCCCCAATGTCAGGGTCTAGGGAGAGAGAGATGCAGATCACCCATGGTCAGGGTCTAGAGAAAGATATGCAGATCACCTAAGGTCAGGGTCTAGGGAGAGAGAAATGCAGATCACCCAATGTCAGAGTCTAGGGAGAGAGAGACATGCAGATCACCCAATGTCAGGGTCTAGGGAGAGAGATATGCAGATCACCAAAGGTCATGTTCTAGGGAGAGAGATGCAGATCACCAAAGCTAGGACTAATGGCAGCTACTGCCCAAGGTTTAGGTGTCTCGTGCTGTACAAGCTCAGCAGACCTCTTTTCTGTAGAAGAAACATTTTGGGAACCTCACTTAAGATACTCCCACAATAAAATGTGTTTTGTATGCATTTATTTGTTAATCACTTAAATGAACTGCTCCAAGGATCCTTTGTAGACATGACCTCTGCCAACTGTAAAATAACAATGTATAAATTAATAAATGGCATAGCCTACTGCAAAATGCACTGTAACTGTTACAAAGCAATGGAGGTACAGGTCCTAAAAAATACATGTTTACTATACAAAAGCAGTAAAAAATAAACAAAATTAATCCATTCAGCTTTAGTGAACTGTTTACACAATCTGAACAGTACCTTCATAAAAGGCTTTATAATCCATGCACAACTAGGCCACTAACAGGCATATCAGCCACAGGCTGTTAAAATGAGGGATTACAGGCTGCAGGTCCTATCCAGAAGGAAGCCAATCTGTGCATGTTATCAGTCCAGAAAAGACATCAGTGTGAATCTACTTCACTGAAAGCCATTTTCAGTGGTCACTGAGGTTGACCTCTTCTCCACTGTTATATGACCATGCAGTTAGTATATTTAAATTAGAGGGGTATTTATCCACATGCACGGGGTTTTCCCCGAAGAAAAAAAATCCTCCCCCATTTACGCTAACAGTAGCTTTCCCCACCTTCAGATATGTGAATTTACTCTAACAACAGATTTACTGCTGTTGGCAAATCAACCTGAATCTACCAGGCCTTCCTTCAAGCTTAACAAAAAAATCTTCACGTATTTACTTCAAGCAACATTCACAATTAAGCCTGAAGGGGCTGCTAAACTCTACTAATTTTTTTGTCAGAAACCTTGCTCTGGTCAAAGATGACCCAGCAGATGAGGAACCAACTTCCTGATTTACTTTGAACAGGGAAACTCCATTTATGCAACTATAAACAGGGAACTGACATCTATTAATGCAGTGAATTGCCTGACTAAAGTACTGTGTGACTTTTCCCAGCAAAAGTCCCTTTCAACAACTCAAAAGGCACACCCTCAGATTTTTCCGTACACTACACACTGTTAATTTTTTTTTCCATGATACTTTTAAAGGCAAAGTCCACCTTTTTCTATACATTTAGTCCATCAGTGCGAGTCCAAAGCCATCATTTTGTGCCATGAGAAGGGAAGTCGTAACACCTGGAAGACCATGATGACCCATCAACATTCTTATTAGCTAGTCCCAGCCTGTGGATCACTGTCCTGGAAAGGCTAGATGAACAGTATCCATGGGCACAACTCATTGTCATCAAGATTTTACTCAACAACTGGACCAGGGCATGAACGTTCACCAGGGTGAAATACCTATCTAATAAAAAGCTATTTCAAATAGCAGAAGACTCACTTAACAGTCAGACCTTTTTCAATGGCTGAGATTTAGTTTTTAAATTGATGCACAATACACAAGATGTTCCTCATTGATTATCTGGGGACAGCACTGTTGCTAGATCTCCTTCTAATGCATCTTCATATACACTAAATTCCTTAGTAAAACCAGAAATCCACTAATACTGGTTCAGAACATAACATTTTTTTGGCTTATTAAATGCTGTGCCTGCTTCAAAGGATCACTGCATCTTGATAGGACACTTTCTTTTTACACGACCTGTGAAAGAACAGGCAATAACTGCAAAATTAAGTACAGATGTCTGCAAATAGGAAGCAGGGTAGAAACTGTTACCAGTTCTCATCACCTGCATCAATAACATTACTTATCATGTATTTCTGTTATCTCAGTGTTTATTCAGTCCTTTCTACTAACCTATCAGTCTACAAATGGTAGACTCATGTCTTGGCTATCTGACTTTAAAGCACTAGTAAAAGTGATACAACAAGACTGACAAAGGGAGTGCATTGGTCAAGTAACTATCTCCTTACAGCTACTCACTCTAAAAAAATAATACCAGTTTTACTAGTTGTCCCCAATTTCTATAGCAAAATGTTCATAAGGCACTTCTGTGATAGGCACTAGAATCAATAGGACTCTTAAATCTAGGTTGGGGTGCAGATTTCTGATATTCTGGAAAGAAAACACACACAGTTGTTACCTCTTTCATTATGCCTTGCCAGTAAAATCTGGCTAATTCACTTAATATGGGACTATCAGATAGCTTTATTACAAGTGTCCTATAAGATTCTGGCAATAACTGGTGCATAATGTGTCCTCTATCTTTGCTTGCTCCATAGAGCAGGCTATCCTTTAACTGACAATAGGGGGTAAGTAGTAGAGGGAATGTCTTTCTGTCTTCCCTTATAACATTGTAGTGTTGCGTCTTGCCCTAAGTAACGTCTTTCTGTCGTGCTTTTTGCGACGTGTGTGGGTAACCTGCGGCTCTGTAACTCTGAGTTAGTTACTTTCTTCACTAGCTTGTCTTGAGTTGGAAGGTTTACAACTGTCTCTCCAAAAACACTTGCACTGCACCTTCTGTATCTGCCCCAACAATGGCAGTGCTTGAACAAAGCTCTACTTCTCCTTCACTTTTTACACTATCTGAACAACTCTCTCTCGAGTCTTCGTCGTCGCTGGCTTTCTGTTCTCCTTGGACTTCGTTTGGAACTTTACAATCTTTCCTATCTAACATTTACTATTCAGTACAATTTCTTTGCTCTGAGGGTCCTCACTTAAATGTTTTTTTTTTTTTTTTTTCTTGTCCATGGTTTCTGCACTAATACTTCTATTAAGTCTCTTTGTAGCCATCTGTCTTGTACTCATTTTTAATTCAAAGGTTGCTATCAGCTCACCTTGAGTTTCTAAACTGACATCTTAATAGTACTGGGTTTGTGTTGAGCCCTTACTAAGGAAGCTTTCTGCTGAAACACAGGATCTTTTTTTACAATCTAGCCCCAACCAAATCTGAACCTCTCTTGAAGCTTGTATGTTAACTTCCTTCTCCTGATTTTGACTCATGACCTAGGAGTGCCAATGTGTTGCTCTCCCCCTCCCTTTCTTATACTTAATGGGCAAATTAAACGGTTGCTTTAAATCTTTCATATTAAGTACATCACCCTGACGCACTATGGATTCTCCCTCCTCCCAAACTTTCCACAGTGCTTTAAAATGGGGAAAATCTTGACTTAATATAACATGGTGAGGGGTACTATGTGGGGAAGACAATCAGAGCCCTCAGGCAAACATCATTTCCTGGTTAATGTGTTTGCCTTACAAACACAAGGTGCAGGGTTTGAGTCTCACAAGGGATAAATGGCTAGGCTTAAAATGGCTCACAAGGGCTGTTAGCTTAGTACTAACCTATGAACCTATGAATCAAAAGTCAGGTGCTACAGCTACCTGACGCAAAAGTTTTCTTACAAATGTCTGAATTTCAAAAACTTTGAAGGGGTACTTTCTATCACCACAAATCCACATTACCTCCAATTTTTTATTACTAATCTTATTCTTAGTAAAAAAATACATGAAGAGGATCACCAAAGGAACACTGCAGCACTAAATCCAAAAAATTTATTGAGAAAAGTTAACCACTTTCGTCAAAATCACAAGACTTCATCAGAACAAGAACATACAAAAAAATGCCAAATTTAAATACCCTAACCCTTACAGCCATTGGTTGACAAAGCAAACATCATTTCCTGCAAAATGATTAAGCAGTTTAAAAAGACAGTAACACATAATCACAGTAACTGCTCACTACAACACACCAACTTGCCACCTACCAACCACATAGACATTGATATATTATGTATTGAAGTATGATTTAAAACACAGATCTTGAATAAAATCACATAAAAAAGCTGATTTTAGTTTTAATACAGAACTAATGGATAACTGGTCATTGAGCCCAGGTGGTTGACATGCATTTAATTTGATCTGCCACTTGAGCTCTAAATATTCAAGGAAGTCATTGTCGGGCCCCCCTCGTGGACCCAGGTCTACTTGTTCAAGTACAAAAAATTTAAAATAATGTGTCGGGTGTACCTTTATATGCTTAAATAAAGCATTGGTTTCTTTATTTTTTAGTATATCATAGTTGTGTTGATATATTCTTTGTCTGAGGGCTCTGATTGTCTTCTCCACATAGTACACCTCACATACCATACAGGTTGCAATGTATACCACTCCCTTGATGTAACAGTAACACTTCCTATTAGTTGTAATTTTACCATAGTTCCTGACTCTAATGGAATCAGTGTCTAATATATAGGGGCATTGTCCACACCTCCCACATTTAAAAGTTCCACCAAGGCCTGCCTTTAACTTTTTCATCTCCACCAGGCCTTTCAAGGAGGTGCCCTTTTTGTAAACCACAAGAGGTTTTTTCCCCAACCTTTTGTTTATCTTCTCATCCAAACAAAAAATGGTCCAAAAATCATAAATGATGCTTCTAATGTTAAAAATATCCCTAGTGAAGGGCAGGACACGTGCCCTAGTAAAACTGTCAGTTTTGACCAAACCAGAGGTTCTATTCAAACCTTCAGGTTTCTCCAAGAGTGTAGAATAAATACCCCCAAGCTCTTTTTGATTTGACTTCTTCAGCTATGTCATTGACAAAGTTAAAGGGGTAACCTCTTTTCTGCAACATTCCCATTAAGACATCACATTCTTTAACAAAATCCTCCTGGTCAGACACCATTCTGGCCAGTCTCACGTATTGACCCTTGACAAGGGATTTTTTCTGATGCAGAGGGTGGCAACTCTCAAAATGCACCAAAGAGTTAGAATAGGTAGGTTTTCTATAAAGGTGCGAAGTAAACCTACCCTTAAAGTGATCTTTCTTAATTGCAACATCCAGATAATTCAAGGTGTCAAGGTCCTTGGTCATGGTAAATTTCAAAAAGCTGGTAGTGTTGTAAACGAAGAACCTATTCAGGTCATCTTTGCTCCCATGCCAAAATAAGACCATATCATCCAGGTACTGTCCATATAGTACCCACATGTCCTTGAATTCAGAGTTCACTACGTAGAGGTCTTCCCACTGTGCTAAAACAATGTTAGCAAATGACGGTGCACAACATGCACCCATTGCCACCCCCTGCACCTGCTTTAATAAATGCCCCTCAAAAGTGATAAAATTGTTGTCCAGAACCATTTCCATACAGGACCTGATAGTAAGGATAGTGTCATGGTTCAATGTACTGTTTAAGCATAAATAGTCATAGAACCACTCTAGTCCAACATCATGGACTATTACTGAGAAGAGGTCACAAATGTCAATGGTGACCAAGATCAAGTCCTTGTGGTACATACTGTTCTTAACATTAGGCAAAGTCCCAGGAGTCCTTGATCACCAGGTCTCTGTTGTCGAGGGTGTGCTTAACAGTGTTGCAATATATTTAGCTAAACTGAAGGTTTTAGAAGCTTTTGCATCGACAATTGGTCGTAAGGGGGGGGGGGTCAGAGATACTCATGTATTTTAGGGATTCCAAAAATGGTAGGAATCCTAGGATGCTTAGTTTCCAAAAATCTAGAAGTTTCTACAGTAATTTGCTCATTGAGTAAAAGTTGCTCAATGTCTAAATCTATATGCCTGTAGGATATATTCAACTCATTTTTGGAAACCTCTGTGTATGTGTCACTGTACAATAAGTCAGTCATTTTATTATTGTAATCACACACATCCATGATAGCAATTTCTCCCCCCTTATCCGGTTTCATAATCCTGATTTCATCATTTTCAAAAATATCACGTAGCAATGTGATTTCTTGCCTAGTTAAATTATTGGCCCATTATTGCCAAGAAGGTTTTTATTATTTTTGGCAACCACTTTTCTGAATTCATTTTTTTACAAAGGGTCTCATACATTTGTACTGTCTGGTGCATAGGGGGAATGAAAGTACTTGGTGTATTTAATCGGCCTAAATTCCCCTGCAACATGCATTGCCCAGCCCCCTCCTGTGAAAAAAGAGTTCCAAATTCAACTTCCTAGTGAACAATTTAAACTCCAAAACAGTATTGACAATGTCACTACCAGTTGTTGGCACAAAGTTGAGCCCTTTTGACAACAGTTCTGCCCAATCAGTACTCACTGTTGTCCTACTATAACTGTAAATGCTGAAATCATGCTCAAGATTCTTCACAATGGTACATTCATACATCCCATCCCTTTCATTGGTATCATTCATCACTTCCAATACTGTTGTTGTTGTCTCCCCCTCCTCCATTGATTCTGGTAATTCACTTGTCCATACCCTCCGTTCCCTTGTCTCCCCCCCTCTGATTCATCAATCGCTGGGATCTCCTCAGAGGCGGTGGTTATAAAGGGGCATTGTCATCCACTGAATCTACCACATCATCTTCATTAATTACATTTACCTCTTCACATCTTTCAACCCACCTAGCTTGTTGGCCCAGGGGTGGGTCAGGGTATGCCCTCCCCTTATCATAATCAGTTTTATCCCTGAACAGTTTTCTTTCTTTCCTTTTTCGCAATTGCACCAAGTCATTATCAACACTTTTAAATAAATTATTAAATTCAACCAACCTATGTTCAAATAATAAATCACAATTAATTTCAGTATCAAGTTTGTTAATGTCCTTTAAAATAGCAGCCATTTTCTTATTATTATCAGTAATAAAAATGTTTAACAACTCACAACCTTGCTTATTGAAAAAGTGTTTTAAGTCCCAGTGTAACTGGGAGTCCTTAACAAGCCCAGTCGAACATTTCCATGTCCGAAGACCCTTGGGAATCTGCTCTCTCCTTACACACTCGTACAGACATTCATTTTCCAATTGCAAACGTTTGTATCTGAAGAAAGCTTACTTAAAACCCTGAAATTGTTGCTCAAGACTGCTGTGTTGGTTGGTAGCGTTCATTCTGTCCATCAAAGTTAATTCCGTTCCTGAGCCATTGCTCAACTGAAACTGATGGCATGTTATTACGTGCGTCCAGGGTGTTGCTAGATGCTAGTCCACTCCCATTTACATTACTGCTGCCTGCCAGACCTCGTTCATAAGAGTGATTGTTAGAATTAGTGCTCCTTTGTGCTGGAGTAATCATTGAGATGTCAGGACTCGATATACCAGTATTATTGAGCTCCTGACTACGATGATCTGCTAATTGACCCAGAAGTGACCTTAGCGGAAAGCCCAGCAACAGTAGATGCAAGTGTTGCCACCGTTTGAGCAATAATGTTCAAGTCCATGCTGCCAGTGCTACCGGGTTGCTCCCCTCCATCCATGACTAAAACAGACTTAGAAATAACGAACACCAAAACCATGTAAAAAATATAATGACAACATGCCATCAGTTTCGGTTGAGCAATGGCCCAGGAATGGAATTAACTTTGATGGACAGAATATGAACGCTACCAACCAACACAGCAGTCTCGATGAACAATTTCAGGGTTTTAAGGAAGCTTTATTCAGATACAAACATTTGCAATTGGAAAATGAATGTCTGCACGAGTGTGTAAGGAGAGAGCAGATTCCCAAAGGTCTTCGGACATGGAAATGTCCGACTGGGCTTATTAAGGACTCCCAGTTACACCTGGACTTAAAAAACTTTTTCAATAAGCAAGGTTGTGAGTTGTCAAACATTTTTATTACTGATAATAAGAAAATGGCTGCTATTTTAAAGGACATTAACAAACTTGATAATGAAATTAAGCGTGATTTATTATTTGAACATAGGTTGGTTGAATTTAATAATTTATTTAAAAGTGTTGATAGCAAGAGGTTCTCCCGTTCGATTCTTGGCGTGGCTTGGGAGTGCCTTCTGTGTGGAGTCTGCATGTCCTCCCCGCGGTTGGGTAGCATTCGAAAGACATGCATGCGTAAATGGGCGTGCCTTCGTTGAAGGTTGGGCGTCGAGCTGGCACCTCTGCGTTTCGTAAAAAAATCTACTGCCAATTATTAGCGGACCTGAGTTCCACTGCGGGACCCCTTACCAGGAAAAAGCCGAAACACAAACAGCATTTAAAAGTGTTGAGAATGACTTGGTGCAATTGCAAAAAAGGAAAGAAAGAAAACTGTTCAGGGATAAAACTGATTATGATGAGGGGAGGGCATACCCTGACCCACCCCTGGGCCAACAAGCTAGGTGGGTTGAAAGATGTGAAGAGGTAAATGTAATTAATGAAGATGATGTGGTAGATTCAGTGGATGACAATGCCCCTTTATAACCACCGCCTCTGAGGAGATCCCAGCGATTGATGAATCAGAGGGGGGGAGACAAGGGAACGGAGGGTATGGACAAGTGAATTACCAGAATCAATGGAGGAGGGGGAGACAACAACAACAGTATTGGAGGTGATGAATGATACCAATGAAAGGGATGGGATGTATGAATGTACCATTGTGAAGAATCTTGAGCATGATTTCAGCATTTACAGTTATAGTAGGACAACAGTGAGTACTGATTGGGCAGAACTGTTGTCAAAAGGGCTCAACTTTGTGCCAACTGGTAGTGACATTGTCAATACTGTTTTGGAGTTTAAAATTGTTCACTAGGAAGTTGAATTTGGAACTCTTTTCACAGGAGGGGGCTGGACAATGCATGTTGCAGGGAAATTTAGGCCGATTAAATAGACCAAGTACTTTCATTCCCCCCTATACACCCGACAGTACAAATGTATGAGACCCTTTGTAAAAATTAATTCAGAAAAGTGGTTGCCAAAAATAATAAAAACCTTCTTGGCAATAATGGGCCAATAATTTAACTGATATTTTGGAGAATGATGAAATCAGGATTATGAAACCAGATAAGGGGGGGAGGAATTGTTATCATGGATGTGTGTGATTACAATAGTAAAATGTCTGACTTATTGTACAGTGACACATACACAGAGGTTTCCAAAAATAAGTTGAATTTATCCTACAGGCGTATAGATTTAGACATTGAACAACTTTTACTCAATGAGCAAATTACCGTAGAAACTTCTAGATTTTGGAAACTAAGCATCCTAGGATTCCTACCATTTTTGGAATCCCTAAAATACATAAGAGTATCTCTGACCCCCCCCCCCCCCCCCCATGACTGAATGTCAATGCAAAAGCTTCTAAAACCTTCAGTTTGACTAAATATATTGACAACACTGTTAAGCACACCCTCGATAACAGAGACCTGGTGATCAAGGACTCCTGGGACTTTCTGTCTAAAGTTAAGAACAGTATGTACCACGAGGACTTGATCTTGGTCACCATTGACATTTGTGACCTCTTCTCAGTAATACCCCATGATGGACTAGAATGGTTCTAGGACTATTTATGCTTAAACAGTACATTGAACCATGACACTATCCTTACTATCAGGTCCTGTATGGAAATGGTTCTGGACAACAATTTTATCACTTTTGAGGGGCATTTATTAAAACAGGTGCAGGGGGTGGCAATGGGCGCATGTTGTGCACCGTCATTTGCTAACATTGTTTTAGCACAGTGGGAAAACCTCTACGTAGTGAACTCTGAATTCAAGGACATGTGGGTACTATATGGACGGTACCTGGATGATATGGTCTTATTTTGGCATGGGAGCAAAGATGACCTGAATAGGTTCTTCGTTTACAACACTACCAGCTTTTTGAAATTTACCATGACCAAGGACCTTGACACCTTGAATTATCTGGATGTTACTATTAAGAAAGATCACTTTAAGGGTAGGTTTACTTCGCACCTTTATAGAATACCTACCTATTCTAACTCTTTGTTGCATTTTGAGAGTTGCCACCCTCTGCATCAGAAAAAATCCCTTGTCAAGGGTCAACACTTGAGATTGGCCAGAATGGTGTCTGACCAGGAGGATTTTGTTAAAGAATGTGATGTCTTAACGGGAATGTTGCAGAAAAGAGGTTACCCCTTTAACTTTGTCAATGACATAGCTGAAGAAGTCAAATCAAAAAGAGCTGGGGGTATTTATTCTACACTCTTTGAGAAACCTGAAGGTTTGAATAGAACCTCTGGTTTGGTCAAAACTGACACTTTTACTAGGGCATGTGTCCTGCCCTTCACTAGGGATTTCTTTTAACATTAGAAGCATCATTTATGATTTTTGGACCATTTTTTGTTTGGATGAGAAGATAAACAAAAGGTTGGGGAAAAACCTCTTGTGGTTTACAAAAAGGGCACCTCCTTGAAAGGCCTGGTGGAGATGAAAAAGTTAAAGGCAGGCATAGGTGGAACTTTTAAATGTGGGAGGTGTGGACAATGCCCCTATATATTGGACACTGATTCCATTAGAGTCAGGAACTATGGTAAAATTACTACTAATAGGAAGTGTTACTGTTACATCAAGGGAGTGGTATACATTGCAACCTGTATGGTATGTGAGGGGTACTATGTGGGGAAGACAATCAGAGCCCTCAGAGAAAGAATATATCAACACAACTATGATATACTAAAAAATAAAGAAACCAATGCTTTATTTAAGCATATAAAGGTACACCTGACACATTATTTTAAATTTTTCTACTTGAACAAGTAGACCTGGGTCCACGAGGGGGGCCCGACGATGACTTCCTTGAATATTTAGAGCTCAAGTGGCAGATCAAATTAAATGCATGTCAACCACCTGGGCTCAATGACCAGTTATCCATTAGTTCTGTATTAAAACTAAAATCAGCTTTTTTATGTGATTTTATTCAAGATCTGTGTTTTAAATCATACTTCAATACATAACATATCAATGCCTATGTGGTTGGTAGGTGGCAATTGGTGTGTTGTAGTGAGCAGTTACTGTGATTATGTGTTACTGTCTTTTTAAACTGCTTAATCATTTTACAGGAAATGATGTTTGCTTTGTCAACCAATGGCTGTAAGGGTTAGGGTATTTAAATTTGGCATTTTTTGTATGTTCTTGTTCTGATGAAGTCTTGTGATTTTGACAAAAGCACTTAACTTTTCTCAATAAATTTTCTGGCTTTAGTGCTGCAGTGTTCCTTTGGTGATCCTCTTCATATATTTTTTACTTGGTTTTGGTGTTCGTTATTTCTTAATCTTATTCTTACATACCTGGGACCTCTGACAATAATAATCATGTGTCCAAAGTCAAGCAAAGCTGGAACTTCTCTCCATTTCACAAATACAGTACAGTTCACCAGCTTGGCGTAACATAAATACACTAAGCTGACTTAATTATTCTTATGACATTCCATATGACCATCTTCAGTTGTTGCATGTAGTTCAACTTTCACACTTCTGGTACTAGCATTATGTTCAGAACTAGAGAAACAGAATCAAGTCATGTGACCCTTCCTCTACATATGAAACAAATTAGTTACTACAATTTTTAGTAAAACATGCATTTTACTTGTTAGCTTTTTGCATCACAGCCATATTTTTACAGTACATATTTTTTGAACCTTCATTTTCCTGTTTATTTTTCTCACCAATTTATTTTCTATATATTTTGATATTTTTAGCATTATAAACTACTACTGAGCTTTTCTTCTTAAGCCTCTGATAAAAAGTGGCCTTTGCCCAGTCAGAATTTCCTGGTCAACTAAGGCAAATAAATAACAGTTAACCTATTACTTGCTTTTTTGTTTCACAGACAACTACATATTTTGTCCTGCAACTTTTAGACTTGGAAGCAGAAAAAATTAAATTTTAAACAATGTATTATTTAATAACAAGCATTCCACTACAGTTATTAAATTGTCAGTGCTCTTGGAATCATTCAACATAGTCTTTCCTTCTTGTTAGTTGCCGTGAGCATATCCTTAACCAAAGGCCCAAACAAGGAAGAGCCATTAAAGGGGCATTGAAAAAGGATGCCTTGAAGGGTTCCACAAAGTCACATAGTCTCGTCCACGCATGCCTCCTAATGATTATGCCTGAACTGGTAGCTCGTGAGGCACCCTCGCCTGCATAGGATATTAGCCTCATCAATGCATTAGAGATGGACAGAAGAGTGGCAAGTTATGGAAAAACCTTCTTGATATCCTCCACAGACAGGGACTCTGCCAGACTATTTAAAAGGTCCTCTGTCAAATCTCTGCAGAGGAGTTAAGTGTGCCAGGTAATTTAAAGACCTCAACCCGAACATAGCTGAGGCATACACATGCTTTCTAAATCTGTCCATTGATCTGGACACCCTGTTCGATGGACGGACAGAGGAGCTTTGTTCAGCTAGCTCCTTCTTGGTGGCTGCCACCACAATTATAGCACTGACTGGGATTCCCTTGTTTCAGTGGAGGTCTATCAGTAGAGGGAACTAAAAACATGTATGGATGCTTAGGGATAGGCTCGATAGTGTACGGTTCCTTCCAAACCCAGAGGGGAAACCAGGTCAATGAGTTTATCTGCCGGGAGGGAGGGGTAACCCAAGACGTAGAAGGTCCAACACCAAAAGTCTCCAGAAACACTGATTCCACAGGAGGAGGCTGGGAAGACCATCCACCCTTTTGTTTGAGGATTTCGATGATGTCTCCAAAGGAAATATCATTGGGTGGTGATCAGGGGGATCGTTCTCCCTCATCAAAATCAGTGTCTTCATTGGGAGACGTCATGGGTGAGTGTGTGGCTCCTTTTCTATGTTCTCTTCCGAGGGACCGTTTCCGTGGGGTGTTCAGGCGAGGTATCAGAAGTGGGGGGGGGGTTCTTCTGGGGAACCTGTCTGGAGGCTGCCAGGAACTGGCTGTTCCAGCGGAACAGGTCTGATGGGCTCAGAGCTCAGATCAATGAGGGGCAGGAGGTAGGATCCAAGACAACAGAGGACAGTTCTCTGTGTAAAGAGAAAGCCCTTTTTACCACCTGGAAGGCTGATGGACCCAGTGTCTCCAGATCCAAACTATCCAGGCTGAAGCTCCAAGGGGCAGGAATGGATCCGACAAAGTTGGAGCCGAGCCTAACCCCTCAGACCCAGCACCAACCTCTTGGATCTGAGACATGCTCTGATCCGAGGGTATTGGAGCAGAACCAGGTCAGGGACACCATCCGAGTAGAGGAGGGGGTGCTTCCTTGGATCTGATGCCAAACCTCTTGGGGATCTTGCATCCTGGAGCATCTAAACCATAGGTCGGATTGGAGAAGGTGAAAGCATGGGTTTTGCATAGGCATGGATCCATGAAGGGGCAGAGCTGGAAGGAACCACATCTGGATCTGAGCCCAGAGAAATCTCTGCATCATCCTGTCCACAAGCTCCTTGAAGACCTGGATGATGTCATGGATGCTGGTCTTGACTGTATCCTAGGTCTGGAATAAATGGGTAGATAGGGCTGGAGAGACGAGAGTTTAAAACGTACTCTGGGGTACGACCTCTGCCGGTTGCATCTGAAGTTTTAGAATCCAAGAAGGAGGTATACAGTAAGGGAAAGCTCATAGTACAGGCTGTGCCAGTCGGACCCGAGGTGAGCTGTGGATCTGAGGGTGGCCTGAAGGACATCAAATCCGAAACCTTTCTGATCTTCTCCGAAGGTTTCAAAGAAGCTCTCAGAGATTTTTGGCAGAGATAGTTTTCTAGACTCCAAAGACACTTGTGACACTTTGGAGGGAGTCTGAGCCCCAGGAGAAGCTGGAAGTAAGCCTTTCAATATTAATTTATTACATCTGTCAGAGCACACCCTAGGGTTGAAGGTGGTGCAAATGTCACGGGGAGAGTTGAGATGATCAGCTCCCAGTCAATATATGCGCTTCTTGTGAGCATCAGAGTTCAGGAGAAATAACTAATCTAAAACAAGCAAAAAGTAAATACCAAGAGTGGTATGACGTGCAAAAGAAAGAAACAGCAGGAGGAGGAAAAGGAGAAAACCCCGACACCAGCGACAGCCATAGGGAGGAAGAAAGTTGATATCAACTGCAACAATAAAGAGAAAAAAAAGTCACATTTTTAAGAAAAAACATACCAAAAAGTGATTTCTTAAAGCTCAAGAGCGATTGTCTGTCTTACCACAATGGCAGCAAATGAGATCTGAGGAGTTGGGGTTAGAATAGGGCATTAAGGGTAGAGGAAAGAGCTCGAGAATTTGATCCAAAGTCTTGTCGATGGGGCCGAATCGGATCCAATGCTCATTTATGAAAAGAACATCAGATAATTTAGATATCATTTAACATTCACAAAAAGCTCATCTAGGCAAAGCTTCCTATCCCACAACGTCCTGCTGCTGTAATGTAGTGCAAACAGAGGAACTATAAAGACAACAATCTGCAAAGTAAGAATAATCCTAACAATAGCAGCTGAGGAAACAATAGTCTTAATGCTTTGGCCTCTAAGTCACTTTGCAACTCTTCTGATGTTGATTCGGTAATGTTTGATTTTTTTCTAACTTTTTGAGAAGTTTTCCAGTGTTTATTTTTTTTTCTTTTAGCTGTGTTCTTTTTTTTAAATATTTAGATTTAGAAATGGATTTCTGACTAACAGGAGAAAAAAGAGGAGCTAAAGCAATTAAGTTCTTGGGGATTGAAAAAGGCATTACAATTTTGTAAGAACTTATCTCTACAGTAGATGCTCGAATAGATCACTGTTGTAGCAATGCTAACTAATGGAATGGATCCTGCAAAGGTTACTATATGTCCACCCAGTCAATAAAACTTGGGCGCAGTTTTTCCTCTTGCCAAACATCTGACCCAAGACCTACGTATGAGAGTATGTGTTGAAACATACGGGACATGCAGGCACAAAAATCCTCACAGCATCCCTGCCAGGGAAAGAAACTGAGGCCAACTCTCTAACAGAAAAGGCTCAAATAAGAGAAGAACTCAAGGGGGAATGGAAAGAAAAAAGGAATTCACCTCCGCCAAGGATAAAGAAAGGGAAAAATAGGAATAAGGGGGATGGTGGGAGGATGCATATACTCTGGGATCACTTCAGTGTTTCTGCTGGATAGAGGCACAGGGAACTAATCTAAGGGGGTGGCGAAAGCCAACACATTCTGGCTAGGCTTATAAATGCATTCGGGCAGATAGCCTAGTACCTACCTATGAACAGTGATATCTATTCAAACATCTACTCAAGTTTTACACAACTGTCATATGTTCATTATTAGAGGACTGCTACAGTAATTCTAATTGATGGGACAACTCACAGAGCTTTTAGACAGATATGGTGGAGGTTTGTGAAACAAAAGTTGAGTCCAATATCCCTTGAAGAATTGTTCTAACAAAACATACTCTGCCTCTATAAAAAATGTATCTATTTTGCAATGCTTGATAAAGATGTGGATGGAGGACCAGGTAACTGCCTCCAAAACTGAAGTGGAGCCTTGTTCAGACCACATCTGAATTATTTATATACAAAATGTAAGTCCTAAAAACTAGATTTTTAAGATTTTTACAGATCAACAGCCTGCTAAGTATATGTGGACCATAAAAGCACCAGAAGAAGCTACAGCTCTAGCAGAATGTGCTTTAATGTGTCCCTGGAGAAATCTGTCAACAAAGGAATAACAGAACAGAAACGGGAAGGGAAATCTATTTAGAGATGGCCATTTAGTGACCAGAATCTCTTATTTGGGGGGAAACTGCAGGGAGGCAGACAGGTGCCCCCAAAAAGGTGGTCAGAAATCAGTACCAAATGGAGTAACCTCTGCCCAAACACAAAATCCCTTCAGTTATAAGCAAATACATCAGTAAGGTATTGTAGAGATTTAGCCAGTAGATCAGAGGGGATGGAGGGAGGGTAACCTGGACTGCAGCAGGGTGAACACTCGAACATCTACATTTATGGTAGGTACAAAACTGTACTATGTTCATCGTACATGGAGCATCGTGTTACCCTGCTGCAGTCATCACACTTGGGTTGAATCCCAAAGCTAAGGAAGGGGGGAGGTCTCATAGAGGGTTAGTGGAGGCTATAAGGCCCTGCAGAACTGCAGTGGCGAAGCCCGCCCTGGTCTTAGAGTAAAGAGGTAAGTGATAGTGTTTGGTAAATATGTGTACTGAACTCCAAGTTGCAGCTTCTAAAATCTCCTTGGTTGGAACCCCCCTGAGAAAGGCTGTAGAGGTAGCTGTTGCCCTGGTAGAGTGGGACCTTATTGTAGCAGGAACTGGTTTCCCATGATGAGTATAGCAGAAACGTATGCAATGACCTATCCATTTAGAAATGGCTTGCTTTGATATAGCCTTCCCTTGAGAAGCTGTAGCATAGGATACAAAGAGCTGGTCAGATTTTCTGAAAGCCTTAGTTTTGTCCAAGTAGTAACGAAGTTGCCTATGAATGTCCAAGGAATGCAGGAGTCTCTCACCTTTGTTCTGTGGATTTAGGAAGAAGGTGGGTAAGTGGATGGTTTGATTTAAAGCCACACTGGAAACCACCTTAGGCATAAAGGAAGGATTAGTTCATAGAGAAACTCTGTCTTGATGAAAAATGAGGAAAGGTTCCACTACCATTAGTGCCTGTAGCTCTGAGACTTTTCTAGCTGAAGTTATTGCCAGAAGCAGGGCAGTCTTCCAAGATAGGAACTGAAGATCTGCAGACAAAGCTGGTCAAAGGGAGGCAGCGTTAGTTTTTCCAGAACAAAATTGAGGTCCCATGTAGGTGTAGGAGCTCTCCTGGGTGGTCTAATGTTTTTTGCCCCTCTGAGGAACTGCCTTAGAAGAGGATGTGAAAATAAATGTGGATCCGTGTTGTAGTGAGCTGAAACAGCTGAAGCATGGATTTTAATGGAGGAAAAAAGCCCTTTGTGCAACATCTCAGCTAAATACTGCAGAATGTGAGGCATGTGAGGCTGAATTGTGTCTTGGCCTTTAGCTTGGTTCCAGGCACAAAACCTTTTCCATTTGTCTGAGTAAGCCTTCCTGGTGCTTGTCCTCCTGTTTTCCAGAATAACATCCAGAACTGCTTGGGAAAGAGGAGCTGGTTGTATGTTTAGTTGATTTGCCATGCAGCCAGATTTAAAGTTTTGAGCTGGCTGTGAAGAATCTGATTGTTTTGTTGTGTGAGCAAATGGGGGATTTGAGGCAATATCCATGGTGGGCTGTGGGCCATATTTCTCAATAGTGGGTACCAGTGCTGGCGTGGCCAGTCTGGGGCTATGAGAATCAGTCGTGATCTCTCCTTTTTGACTTTCAGAAGAACCTTTGTGAGGAGAGGCAATGGAGGGAAGGCATATACGGTCAGGTTTTTCCAACTGAAAGAGAGTGCGTCCACTTTCCAAGCTTGATGGTGAAATGTCCTTGTACAAAATTTTGTTCGTTGATAGTTTTGAGGACTGGCAAACAGGTCTATGTCTGGAAGGCCCCATTTTTGAGTTATCATTGCAAATATTTGTGGATCTAGTTTCCACTCGTGGGGATCCTTGATGTTTCTGCTGAGGTCATCTGCCAATGTGTTCTTCTGTCCTAGCAGGAATTGAGCTTGCAGCTGAACTTGGTAAGCCAGAGCTGTGTTCCATAAGGTCATTGCTTGCCTGCATAGAGGGTAGGAATGTGTACCCCCTTGTGTGTTTATGTACCACATTACTGTGGTGTTGCCCATCTTTATTGCAAGTTGTCCTGGATGTAATAGATCCTTGAAGGCTGTCAGAGCTTTCTGTACAGCTAGCATCTCTTTTTGATTGATGTGCAGATTTCTTTGATCTGCAGTCCATAGGCCTTGAATGCATTCCCCTGCCATGTGTGCCCCAGAGGTGTAATCTGAAGCATCTGTTGTGATAGTTTGCCTGGCTGGGGGCAAGGTGAAAGGCTGACCCTTGTTGAGGTGACATGCCTGTGACCACCATAGAAATTCCTGTTGTAGGCAGGGGATGAGAGATATCATTGTGTCCAAGCTGTGGCTGTGTTGAGACCATACGCTTTTTAGGTACCACTGTAATTTCCTCATATGCAGCTTTGCAAATGGTATTATTAGTATGCAAGATGCCATGAAGCCCAAGGCCTGCAGACTTTTTCTTGCAGTTAATTGGGTCTTTGTTGCCTTTGAACCTAACACCACTCTTAAGTATTCAACTCCGGTACCACCTTTAACATTCCTATAAGAAAAGTGCAGTCCGGGTCTGAACTGTCTGCAAACAGCTACAGTTAACTTTGAGTATGTGTCTAACTGTTTGAGCCAATCTTCATTTTCCCCTGGAGAGCACTGTGCTTTGGCTGTAAGCAGCCCCCACCACCACCACCACACACACACACACACACACACACACACACACATCTTCCACTTTCTCTTATTCCCTTCTGTTAGCAAATAGTATCAATAACTGATCAATACTGTGTGTTTGTTTATTTAAACTATACCACAGTAGCCTACTGATACAAGGTTATCCTGGTTTTCCACCTGAGAAATTAAGACAAGACTTACAGTTTCAGAGCAGTCCTTGGTCAATTGTGATGGTTCTTAACACATACTTGTCTTGCTTTGGCTCATTAGCAGCAGTACAAAGAACTGCCTGCTCACACCCTTGTTCTCCCCTCCCTTTCCCTGTTTATTACCTTAAGACAATCCCAGAGTTAATAAATATTACCTGTGGCAGGCACCATTTGTAAAACTACAATCCACTCTGCTACAGGCCCCATGAAGGCTCAGTGTCTCTCCAGTAAGTGTTTTACAACTGTAAATGCCCATTTATGTTGAATTGTATTAGACATTTTACAACTGTATATGTTTATGTTGAATTTCAAGCCTGTACTCCAATCTGCTTACTTACACTATCAGACTATTTACCCCACTCATAGGACCAAAAAAACTGGGACTGGGTTAGCCTCGCTACGCTCGCCGCCCCTCCCTGCCCCTTATCCCACCCCCACTGCGCCTACATTTATAGCCACTAGGCCACACCCCTACTTCCTCTCCAACCTACACAACTTCCTCTCCAATTTCCTCCCCCCCACCACTTTACTGTTTAACCACTACTATTCCTCTGAAGCACACTGACCCCACCCATTGATGACATATAACATGTCTATAAATAATTATAAACTCCTTCCTCTTATCTTACCACTCTTAATTCTGCCATACTTTCTTACTAGCTATGAAAATCTCACATTTGTAGGTTTCTCTTATCCAAAATGCCAAACCAAGACCCCCCCTACCTCCACTGATCATGAACTTGCCCACTACTACACTACCCCAAAATTATAAATTCCAACCACTTGTTTCTAAAAAACCACTCCAATCAACACCAAAATCCAAATATGAACTAAAACTACTATTCAAAGTTATTAGACTACTAGCGTATCTAAGAAAAACATAACCAAAGATGGGGACATCCATCCTAATCCAGGCCCAACCTTAACTCAAAATCCTACCAGCCCACCACTCTCCCACCGACTGGTCAACTCCCTCCTAATATGCCACTTAAACATTAGAAGCCTAAACAATAAGATACATAGCCTGCATGCTGTACTAGCCACATACCTCCCCAACATAATGTGTCTATCTGAAACATGGCTCCGGCCATCAACCAAAGACAATGAGATACAGCCTCCTGGTTACTATATACTTAGGGCAGATAGAGTAAAGATAAGGGGAGGTGGAATAGCCGTCTTATATAATAGCACACTTAACATCATAACTAACCCTATACAACCACCCCAGGTCTCTCAACGCTGAAATACTAGCTCTAAAAATTCTACTAAATAATCATAAGGGCATTAACCTAATTGTCACCTATATTCCCCCTGGGAACAATGTAGAAACACTAGAGGTCATTCTACATTGGATAGCCAACAACTACCCTCAAGAAACCATTGTCCTGGGCGATGTTAATATTGACTGGAACCAATGCACAGCACAGTCCAACCCCATCCCTGTTAACCTACATGGATTCTCTCAGATAATATCATCTACCACACGCACAGGTAACAATAACCAAAAAGAGAGTATACTAGACTGGATACTCACCAACAGTCATCCCCAGAACTATATGTCTGGAAATCTCCCTAATGATCTTAGTGATCACCTGCTCACATACATCATGAAAAACAAAATTAATTGTACAAGCTTACCTATTTATAGGTCTATCAGATCCAAGAAAAACTTTGACCCAACTAAATTTCAACTTGAACTCAAATCATGTAACTGGACAAAACTAAAGTTCCTTCCCCTTGATGAGGCAGTGTCATCATTTAACAATTCATTCCTTACTATACTTGACTCGCATGCCCCTAAACGCTCAATAAGAATTAAAACTCAACTAGCACCCTGGCTAACAACAGACACCAAAACCAAAATAACAACTAGAGACAAAGCGTGGGATAAATGGCGCACTACCAAACTACCCCTAGATCGTATCAAATTCCAACAACTTAGAAATGAGACTAAAAAAGCCATCATACTAGATAAGAAAAATTACTTCTACAATCTGCAACATAAACATCAGAATAACCCTCAAAAGTACTGGGCAGGCATAAATAAACTTCTCCAACCAGGCAAATCCACTACTCCGACCCCAGGAACATTATCTGACAAAAGCCAAGATATAGCCAATTCATTCAATACTTTCTTCACAGAAACCATCCAGTCATTAGCTAACCAAATTTCTCCTCCCCACACTTCTATAAACACTATACCCGACTCACCACTCTCTTTTAACTTCCAGCCAGTGTCCACATCCTTTATCAGATCCCTTTTGAAAAAACTGAAGCCAACCACCCTTTCAGCCGATCTTCTGCCGGCTGAATACCTGCAAATTGCTGCAGATGTAGCCTACCCTATCTCAATCGTAATTAACAGAACCATAACCGAGGCCTCAATCCCCTCAATTTGGAAAATATCCTATGTTACTCCACTCCACAAAGAAGGTTCATCCACAGAACTATCCAACTATAGACCTATAGCCATACTATCACCACTTGCCAAAATTATGGAAAAGTGCATGCACAACCAACTAATGCTCTATCTAACCCAAAATAAACTACTCACAGACTCTCAACATGGATTCAGACCCCATCATAGTACAACCACTGCCCTCCTCTCTTTTACTGAAAACATTAATCTTAACCGGAATAATAAAAAAATATCCTCCGCTCTCTTCCTGGACCTATCGAAAGCCTTCGAAATGGTAAACCATCAGTTACTTCTATATACATTAAAAACCCTGTATCTAGATACTCCAGCCCTTGACTGGTTTCAAGCTTACCTCACTGGGAGACAACAAGCAGTAATGTGGCAAAACAAGCTCTCCTGCCTACTACCAAATACCATAGGAGTTCCTCAAGGTTTCATATTAGGACCTCTCCTCTTTTCAGTCTTCATAAACGACATCCAAACGGTCATCCCTGAAGCCACCTGCATTCAATATGCAGATGACTCGACTATAATATGTTCCAATGCCTCTCTTGCAAATCTACTAACTACCACCCAACATAGCTTCACCAAAGTCGAAAACTGGCTTGCCAACCATCTCCTGATCTTAAATCCAAACAAAACCAAGTTACTTCTCTTCTACCCAACCAATAGATCTCCAACTGAAAACTTCACTATAAAATCCAATAATGGGACCATCATCTCCCCAGACACCTATACAAAGCTATTAGGAGTAAACATTGACAATAAACTCAGATTTGATATACATATCAACCAAGCCATTAAGTCAGTCAACAAGAAACTTGGGACCCTATATAGAATTAAAGCCTTCCTTACCCCGAATGCCAGGGCAGCCACAGCCCGCTCACACCTTCTCTCTACCCTACTATATGCCTCTCCTGTCCTCACTCACCTTAACAAATCTGATCTGGCCAAGCTCTCATCCTGCTATAATCACATTGCCAGGTTTGTTACAGGCCTACCCTACAGAACACACCACTATACTAACCTGAAAAAGCTTGGATGGATAGAATTCCCACACCTTCTTCACCAGTCCCAACTCATAGAGGCCTTCAAAATCCTTAAACAACCTGAGAATACCCCAGCACTAAAAAACTTAATAACTCCCTACTCCAATCTAAGCTGCCTTCGCTCAGCAAACAGACTCCTTGTCCAAACAACTAAATCTCTCAACCTAGGTGGTGACGCGCTATTTGCCAACACCACTGGTAAAATATGGAACTCTCTCCCAAATAACATCATGCTTGCAACTTCTCTAAGTCAATTCAAAAATAGTTTTAAACTCCACTTCAAGTCACACTGGCTATGTCCTTGCTCAAACCCAGACTAGCTCTGTGCCATTAACTAAAACATAAACAACTAGCTAAGATGATAAGTACTTTGTATACTGTGATAAAGAAATATGTATCCTGTCTAACTCTATGTCATTATACTGCCTACCGTCCTTGCTAATATGTTATTAATGTTACATTTGTAGTAATCTCAGAAATAGTAATGGCAGTCTTGTACTTGTATGTAAATAGCCTATGTTTTTGTTAAGTTCTTTCAGCTCATTTACTGTACCTAATTATCAATGTAACTCTGTTGGAGCTTTTCTCCCCAGGCCTCCGCTGAAAAAGGACATGTATCCAGTCAGACCATCCCGGTTAACAAATGTAAAATAATAAATAATTGTCCTGAAATATTGAGTCAGTTGTAGTTGCTTGTCTGGTGTAAGATAAGCCTTCTGGGCCGTTGTATTCAAGCTGGCACCCAGGAATGTCATTTTTTGTGAGGGTACTAATTTTGACTTCTTTTCGTTTACTGTGTACCCCAGGCCGTTTAGTAGATGCTTTACAAAGGCCAGATGATGTAAGAGAATGTCTTTGCTTTCTGCTTGGATGAGGCAGTCGTCCAGGTATGGATATATTTGAATTCCTCTTTGTCTGCAGTATGCAATTACTGGTGCCAGGCATTTTGTGAAGACTCTGGGCGCAGTAGATAAGCCAAAGGGCAGTGCAGAGAATTGGTAATGGGTGGAACCTGCAATGAAATGGAGGTATCTTCTGCAACTTTGTCTGTTTGGGACATGCAGGTATGCCTCCTTGAGGTCCAACGTTACTAGCCATGCTTCCTTGCCCAACATGGGAAGAAGTTGCTGTAGAGTTAGCATCTTGAATTTGGGTACGTGTAAGTGTCTAGAATTAAAAGGTCCAGAATTGGTCTCCAGGCATTGTCCTTTCTGGGCACTAGAAAGAGTCTCGAGTAAAATCCTTGGCCTTGCTCTCGAGTTGGTACCCGCTGAATGGCTCTCATGTCCATGAGAGCTGTAATTTGTTTTTGTGCCTCTGCCCACTGATTTAGTGGCAGGTTTGGCATTCCTCTTTTCATTGGCAAGGTGTGAAAGTGGAATCTATATCCTCGTAAAATTATGTCTAGGACCCATTTGTCCTTTGTGACAATGTGCCAGTTGTCTGCAAAAAGTGCGAGTTTCCCCCCCCAAGGGGGCTGCCAAAAGAGTATTGCTTGGCCAGATGAGGTGCAAGTCATTGAGTTTGCCTTCTGGTGGATTGAGACCAGTCTTCTCCTCCCTTCTGTGTTGCAGTGCCCCATTGGCGAGGTTTATACTGGGCTTGTAGTTGTCCTCTGCCCCTTGGGCGTCTGTATTTACCCCTCTGTGGTCTGTCAGTAGCTGGAAAGGACCAATTTTTTGTTGGCCAGTTTCTGCTGAAGCGAGGGGGTTGTACCTGTAGGAAATCTTTGACTGTCTGCATAGATTTTGCCTTATCCTCCATTTTCTTTATAACTTCTTCTGCTTTAACTCCAAAAAGCACATCCTGCTGTAAGGGAGCATCTAGTAGTTTTGCTTTAACATGATCAGGCAGAGTTTGTTCCTTTAACCAAGCATGCCTACGTATAACAGACCCAGTGTCAGCTGCTCTGCAGGAGGCCTCCAAAGAATCAAACCCACATTGTAAGGTATGTTTGCCCACCTGTTCAGTGGCGTGCAACAGGTCCTGTACTGCTTTCAATTCAGATTGTTGAGGGAGAGTGGTTATTCTTTGCTTTGCTGAGAGATTAGGAATTGCTGATATTTAAACATGTGAAATTGGCAATTCAATGCCCTCATAGCTAGTGTGGCTGAGGTGTAAACCTTTTTCCCCCACCTGTCTAGTGCTCTGGAATCCCTCTCAGAAGGTACTGGGTTTTTAGCCATAGAAGCCTTAGCCCCCTTGGGACCCTGGGAGATCGTCTCGGGGTCAGCTGCAGGGCTTTTGTAAAGAAATTTGTGGGAATCAGGCACTCTATAGTATCTGTCAGGCTTAGCCGGAGCAGGAGGTAGAGAGTCTGGGTTCAAACTGGATTCTAAAACATCATCCACAATGTCCAAAACTGGCGGGATGGCAAGTGGTCTGTGTTGGGGGAGTAAAAGAAACTCTCTGAGCCTTTTCTTTGAGTCAAGAGTAGTCCTGACCTTCCCAGTGAAAATGTTCCCTCATAGTGTGTAAAGTTTCTCCAAAGGAGTAGTCTTCAGGAGGAGAAGCTGAGGGAATAGAGTCCTCAGCATCAGAATCTTCATAAAGAGAGAAGGAGTAATCTTGGTTCTCAGAGGAGTCTGAAGAAATGAACACTTGTTCAGAGGATGCATTATCTTCCTCTTGTCTAGGCCTTTTGTCAGGAGAGGGCTGGGAACCCCTGATTAAAGAAATCAAATCTTCAGCCATTTTGAGCATCTGTTTCTTAGGCATGGGGCCTTGAACAGGAGACTGAAGTGCAGTCCTTTTAGATTTAGTAGGAGTCTTCGACTTAGAAAACGTTTTAATGGTGAGAGTCGTCTGTCTGAAAACGCCTTCAGAAACTGATGGCGTTTCTGTAGCACCGACGTCTTTTGTAGCAATGTCGTCGGAAGGCCTGAACTAAATGGCTGCGTTGGCCTGGTGCCATCCGTCAAAATTTCTGTAGCGGTCTCGGGTTCCAGATCTGCGGTAGTCAGGGGCTGCGTCGGAGCCTCACTGAGGACCGGAGACCGGATCAGTCGAGGCCTTGGAATCTGGCTTAGGCCTGGGCTGTCTGTCCTTATCCCTGCATTTCTTGTGCACGCCAGTAGTCGGTTGCTCCGACGGCATGGTGTAGTTAAATTTCCTACCGAAGTCGTGCAAAATCAAAGCGTCTTTTAATAGTACGCTTATTAAACCTAGCACAAAACCGACAAGAAGTGATGTGGTCTGGGCCTAGGCAAGGTATGCAATAAGAATGAAAATCCTTATGAGGTATTTGCTTCCCACAAGAAATACAATTGTTAACTTTTTCTGACATCGGTCTGAGGCAAGAAAAGTTTCCCCAACGGGGTACTTAGCTTTATAGAAGACTTCAGTCTGAAATTCGAATTCGAAAATCTCAGGAGTCGGCCGCCCGGCACTTGCGAACTGCTTCTGCTTCGGGCACCGCGCGGCAAGAAAGCCTGAAGAAAATGGCGTCGGTTGCACTATATATACCCCTGGCGCACTGACGTCAGGGAAGAGGCGACAGCAACTGACGCCGGACCAAGACTTTGGAATGACGGCCAACTGCGGGACTGCCTGACGACAGGATAACCCAAGTGTGATGACTGCAGCAGGGTAACACGATGAACATCTTCTATGTACTATTTATTCAGAATCCAAAATTATGGTAGTCTCCATATGGTAGGCCCTGCTGAAATAATCCAGAAAGATATTCCAACACTAGACGTATGACTACATGAGGAGGATTGATGTTTTTGTTCTGGTACCAGTAAGAAAACCTTTTCCATTGGGACAAGTATGACTTACTGGTAGTAACTTTTCTTGCCTCTCTCAGGATAGACAGCACTTCTGCAGAGCAGTTTGCATTTTTGGGCGTTTAAAATCCTGCCCTCCATGCTGCTAGTTTGAGTGTGGTCAGGTGTGGATGAATGACTGACCCTTTTAGCTGTGTGCATAGATCAATCACTGGTGGAAGAATGTAATATCTCCCTTTGCCAAGAGTCAAGAGGAGGGAGAACCAATGCTGCCTTGACCAGAAGGTGGCTATGAATCATGCTTGGCCTCTATGACCTCACTTTTATCAGTACCCTGGGGATTAAGGGTAATGGAGAAAAGACAAACAGAAAGAGGTCTGCTCATTTGAAGAGGGCAGCTGTCCTCCATGTCCCTGTCTGTTGGGTTCTGGAACAGAACCTCTGTAGTTGTCAGTTCTGATGAGAGGCAAAAAGGTCTTTTTACTGGAATGTCCCCACTGATGGGTGAGGCCCAGGAAAATCTCTCTCTTCAGTATCAATTTAATGGGGTCCAGAAGGTCCCCAGCTCAGAGAGTCTGCTATGAGGCTGATCTGGTCCAGGATGCTAAGAGTGTCAATTAAAATCCTTGTGTCAAGAGACAAAAATGATGTACTACATAACTGTGGTGGTGTCTGTCCAAATAGGCAGTATTCCTGAGTTCAGGTTGCTTTGAAAAACTTTCATAGCTAGAAAGATTGCAAGCATATCTTTCTGATTTACGTGTCATTTTCTTGCTCTGGGGCCAGATAACTGGCACCTTCAGGGATCCTAAATGTACCATGCAATTTCTGGAACCTCTGTGGTGATGGTCTTTATCTGTCCCTGGTAGACACAAGTTTGCCACTGGATTCTGTAGTATGGTGTCTTTCCACCACAGTAGTTCCTTTTTTGAGCAGGAATGAAGAGGTACCAGGGTTCCAAGGGTTGAGAATGCTATTCCTGGGTGTTTTTATAGGAACTACTGGAGAGTCTTCTCATGTGTACATTTGCAAGCGGAATCATTAAAGATGCAGGATACTATGTATTCCAAGGTCCTTATATGCATTCCATTACAGACAATGCATAGTTTATCAGGAAAGAAACTATATCACAGTGTAGGAAAGCTTTTTGTAGCACTTCTTTCAGTGCACCCAGAAAGAGGATTCTTGCTTGGGCTGAAGTTGGGACTTGCACAGGTCGACAGTGAGGCCTACCTTCTGAAAGCAGTCCATGGTTATTTGCAAGGCCTCTGGGAGTTCTAGGATGGACTTTCCTTGGATGAGGCAGTCAATCAGGTAAGGGTAAATATACACCCTTAAGTCCCGCAATGAGCTATAAATAAAGCTAGACATTTGGTGAATATTCTGGGAGCAGTGGATAAGCCAAATTGCAAACTACAAATTTGGTAGTGTAATCCTGGTGCCACAAACCAAAGGTATCTCCTGTGCTCTTTGTAATAGGGATGCAAGGCTACAGTAACCATAGAAACCCATTGAAAGATGATGGGTAACAGCCTCTGGAGGGTTAGCATTTTGAATGTTTGGATGTATAGGAGCTTGTTTAACTCAGACAGATCAAAGTTATTCTCTAGATGCCTTCCTTTCTTGGAACTAGAAACATTATCGATTAAAATCCTGTGCCCTCTTCCCCTGCAGGAACTGACTGAATGGACTTTTGTTGTGAAAGTTCTTACAAGATGAAAGGGAGAAGACTCTCTAGGTCTGATGGGGGTGGCATCCCCAAGAAGGGGGATTCCTTTCCTGAAGTGAATAGAATAGCCCTTTTCTATGATGTGTAGGATCCACTGGTCCACAGTAATGAGTTTTCACTACTGTAAGAAAGAAGAAAATAGTCTCCCCACTAGATGGGGGGGGGGGTCCTTGGATCCTTCAGGTCTAGGACACTGATCAGGTTGCCATCTTCTAGACTGTCTTGGTCTCTTTAATCTGGGAGGCTTCACCTTTTTTCATGTAGGAGGCAAAGGCCAAGGTTTAGAAGGGCAATTCCTATTATATCTAGCTGTGCAGACAAACAGAATTTGTTTCCAGTTTTTACTTATTTTTCTTTTTTGTCCAGTTTCTCAAACACTTTTTCAGCAGGAGGGTCAAAAAGGAACTTCTTATCCAGTGGGGCATCCAGGAGTTCAGCCTTTACCTGGTTGTCACCCAGACATGTAGCAGCTGCTCTGCATGCTGCATCCAATGCAAAGTAACCACATCTTAGAGAGTCCCTGTAAGGTCTCCTCAGTAACACCCTCTGCTTTAATAATGATTTACCCCAGTAAAGACTCTAAAGTACTTTAACATGTGACATTGGCAATTAAGAGCCCTCATAGAGAGGGTAGTATATGCAGATGTTGTTTTGCCAAATCTAACAATCTACTTTCTCTGTCATTAGGTAGGGGTGTCTAACTGCACCCTAAGGTGGATTCAGTAGACACTACTGAAGGACCAGAGGGAAGATTTTTGCAAAGGTGCTTGTGAGTGTCAAGCACTATATAGAAATGATCCGGTTTCCTTAGGGCAGGTGATAGAAAAATGTCAAAGATTATCACCTAGCACTACATGAATCAGATGAATAGCCAGTGGTCTTGGGAATGGCAGATTTAGAACCTCATCATCATGGGTTTGGGCCTAAGAAAATTCTTTGCTCTCCCAATTAAAGGGCTGACTCATCTTATGCTGATGGAGGTGTTCAGCGTAACATAACATCATCCTCTGTGGAGTTAGATCCCTCCTGAAAGGGAACACCCCTCCTTTTACTAGGAGGAGCTTCAGGGGTAAGCAGCTGTGGCTGTGTGGGTTTCCTAGGTTTCATAACGGCTAGAAATTCTTAAGTTATATTAAGAAGATCCTGTGATTCAACATGGGCTGTACTAGCTGAAGACTGGGTAGTAGACTGCGGCAAGTTGGCTGGTCTCTCTGATTTAGGCATCAGTTTAGAAAGGAAGGCCTTGGTACGTGGTTCGGTGACCATGATCTACATCTAGTTTCCTGTAGTATGTACATGCACCACAGCTGAATATAAATTACATCCCTCGGTAACCAACACTTAAACACTGGAAGCCAAAGCGTGCGGAGCGGCTTAGGACCTAACCAAGTTGGAGTAGCCGTAACCGAATGGCCTCCTGCCATGGCAGCCTCCTGAGGGGTCGAAACAGAGGACTTGGATCTAGTAGTGATCAGACCAGGGGGCTGCAAAAGCACATCACCTGAGTCGTCAGCCAACTTGAATGCAAACTCAGTAGGACCAAAGTCATTCATGGAATCCTTTTCTTCACATTTTTATCTTAGCATTTCTTGGGCAAGATACCATATGAAGCCAAGGTATGAGAAGAAGCAGAAAGAACTGGGTCAAAGGACTCCATACAGGCAAAGACACTGGCCCTAAGCTTAAGGGTCTTAGATCGAAGCCTAGCACAATCACAATCCTGAAAAAGTGCAGCTGTGTACACTTACCATAAATGTAGATGTCCGAGTGTATTCACTGTTGCAGTCATTATCTGTGGGTTATCCCTGCTGTGGTAGCCTTCGGCTGGCCCAAATACCAGAGTCAATGTTATTCTGCGTCGGCTGCTGTCGCTTGCTGCCTGACGTCAGGTCGTCAGTGCTATAAAGGAGAACAGCCAACGCCATTACATCAGTTTTTCTTGCCCTAACCCATCAGAGGCCCAAGTAAATAAGGTAAAGTGGTCCTGGTGGCTAAAAGCCACCTTTTGAGACTTGTGTCTCCCTAAAAAAAGAAGATACAAGGGGGAAGGAGGGTGGGATCAGGACTGCAACAGTGAATACACTCGCACATCTACATTTATGGTAAGTGTACATGACTGTACTATGTTCTTCGTGTTTCACTGTTGCAGTCATCACCTGTGGGAGGATTCCCAAAGCTGAGGAGAGGGGTGGTAGGCTTAGTAAGAGATCTAGGAATGGGTCAGCATGCCCTGCAGAACTGCAGAGGTAAACTCTGCCCTAGCCTTAGAAAACAGAGGTAGGTGGTAATGCCTGATAAAGGTATGGACATAAGTCCAGGTGGCAGCTTCCAGGATGTCCCTGGTGGGAACTCCTTTGAGGAATGCTGGGGAAGTGGAGGCTGCCCTAGTGGAATGGGTTCGAATAAACTTAGGAGGGGTTTTCCCATGCAATCTGTAGCAAAAATGGATACAGTGTGATATCTATTTGGAAATAGTTTGTTTGGAAATGGGCTTTCCCCTCTGCCCCTGGGGCAAAGCTGAGAAGTAGTTGGTCTGTTTTTCTGAAGGGTTTAGTGCGGTACAGATATTACCTGAGCTGTATGTGTACGTCTAGTGAGTGCAGAATTCTTTCCCCCTTGTTTTGAGGGTTAGCAAAGAAGGTGAGTAGATGTATGTCCTGACAGAGATATATTACATACCACCTTGAGCATAAAGGAGGGATTAGTCCTCAGGGAGACTATCTGCATGGAAGATGATGAAGGGCTCAACGGCCATCAGTGCCTGAAGTTCTGAAACTCTCATGGCTGTGGTGATAGCTAGGAGAAAAGCAGTCTTCCAGAACAGGAATCTTAGTTCTGCTGAAGCAGCAGGTTTGAAGGGTAGTAAAGTTAGTTTTTCCAAAACATAATTCACATCTCAGGCTGGAGTGGGTGGTCTTCTGAGAGGTCTGATATTAGAAGCCCCTCTGCGAAATTGTTTAATCAAAGGATGGGAGAAAGTACAGTTGTGTACACTTACCATAAATGTAGATGCTCGAGTGTATTCACTGTTGCAGTACTTACAAAATAGGTTATCTGGCTCCTGGTAGCGCACAGTCGGACAGAATACCAAAGTCCTTGGTATATGATGTCGGCTGCCTTCGGTTTTAAGCCTGATGTCAGGGCGTCAGGTACAAAGGAAGGCAGCCAATGCCATTTCCTCAGTTTTTCTTGCCTTAACTGCCAGGAGCCCCCAAAAAGGTTATACCAGGAAAATAAAAATCCAGTCTGTGCCCTAGGAAAAAAAGGGGGAGGGAAGGGGGAAACCAGGACTGCAACAGTGAATAAACTCAAACATCTACATTTATGGTAAGTGTACACAACTGTACTATGTTCATCGTGTTTCACTGTTGCAGTCCTTACAAAATGGGTTGATTCCCAAAGCCCAGGAAAAAAACAAAAGGGAGGAGGAACACCCACTGTTTAAGGGTTGGTAACGATGCCCTGCAACACTGCAGTGGCAAAACCAGCCCTGGGCTTAGAAAACAAGGGTAAATTGTAATGTTTAGTGAAAGTGTAGAAAGAAGTCCAGGTAACTGCTTCCAGGATGTCCCTCATAGGTACTCCTCTTAAAAAAAGCTGCTAAGGTAGAGGCTGCTCTAGTAGAATGGGTCCTAATACTCTGTGGAGGGACCTTGTCATGCTGTAAGTAACAAAAGTGAATACAATGAGCAATCCATTTAGAAATGGTCTGTTTAGAAACACCTTTCCCCTGAGCTCCAGGAGAAAAACTGACCAACAACTGATCCGACTTTCGAAAATGTTTAGTCCTGTACAGGTAAAATCTAAGCTGTCTATGCACATCCAGGGAATGCAAGTGTAGAGTCTGAAGATGAGGATGCAAAATATCCCCCTCCTCCTGAACCAAGATATCTGGTATCAGTAGAAGATGCCAAGGCTGAAACTAGGAGAGACTGCGAAGTAGTGGGTACCAATGTTACCTGGGCCAGTCTGGAGTTACGATAATGGCCCTTGGGTTTTCATCCCTCATCTTTAAAAGCACTCTGGAAAGAAGAGGCAGAGGAAGGAAGGCGTAGATTGAGAGTTGTGTCAAGGGGAAGGACAGAGCATTCATTTACCAAGCCTTGTCGTGATGATCCCTGGTGCAAAAGGTTGGAAGAGGGTGGTTGGTCGGACTTGAGAAGAGATCCACCTGGGGAGAGCCCCAGTGCTAAATGATGCGATAGAAGATGGTCTTATTTAGCTGCCACTCATGAGGATCCAGGACCTGCCTGCTCAACCGGTCTGCCAAGGTGTTGAGCCTTCCTGGAAGAAATAGAGCTATCAGATGAATGCCCATGGAAGCTGCTATGGACCATAGTATCATGCTTTGGTCTGCACAGGGGGTAAGAGTGAGTCCCCTCCCTGCTTGTTGATGTACCTCATGATTGTGGTGTTGTCTGTCCTGACTAGAAGATTATCAAGAGAGAGAGTAGATGCTTGAAAGCCATCAAGGCCTGCTGGACTGCCATCAATTCCTTCAGATTTATGTGCAAATGAACCTGTTGATAGTTCCAAGTCCCCTGAATGCATCTGCCCTCTAGATCTGCTCCCCAAGCATAGTCCGAGGCATCTGTGGTGAGAGTCTGGCTGGCAGGAGGTAGACAAAAAGGCAGGCCTTTGTTCTGTGAACAGGCCGTTGCCCACCAAAGAAACTCCATCTGCAGGCAGGGAATCAGAGGCAGTATCAAGTCTAAATCCTGAGTGTGCTGACACCAAAGGTTTTTGAGGTACAATTGTATTTTCCTCATATGCAGTCTGGCATATGGAATCATCAGAATACATGAAGCAATGAATACCAGGGCTTGCAGGAATTGCCTTGCAGAGAGCTGGGTCATGCTTGCCAAATTCTTGAAGTAATTCAAAAGGTCCATTTGTTTCTCGAGAGAGGAATACCATCTGGGCGGCTGTGTTCAGGAATACAATCTCCCTGGTGGGTACCAATTTTGACTTCTTTTCATTGATAGTGAAGCCCAAAGAGGCGAGAAGGTTCTTTACAAAGTCCAAATCCTTTAGAAGTTGCTCTGGAGAGTTTGCTTGAACAAGACAATTGTCCAAGTAGGGGTACATTTGAATGTTTCTTTTCCTGCAAAAAGCAACGACTGGAGCCAGACATTTTGTAAAAACTCTGGGAGCAGTAGATAAGCCAAAGGGCAGTGCGGAGAATTGAAGTGCCTCTTCCCCGTCCTGAAGCGAAGGAACTGCCTGCAGTTTTCCCATACTGGGATGTGCAGATAAGCTTCTTTGAGATCCAAAGTCACCAGCCAGGACTCCTTGGCCAGCACTGGCAGCAACTGCTGAAGAGTGAGCATTTTGAACTTAGGAATCACCAGAAAAGGGTTTAGAATGGACAAATCCAGAGGAGGGTTGCCAGGTGCCCTCTTTTTCGGGAACCAGGAAAAGTCTTGAGTAGAAACCCTGCCCTATCTGTAGTGCAGGAACTGGCTCTATTGCTCCCAGGTTTAGCAAAGAAGAAACTTGTTATTCTGCTTCTGCCCCTTTGATGTGGGGGGATATCTGGGTATCCTTGGTGGACAGGGAAGGTGTGAAAGGAGAACTTGTAGCCCTTGGGATACTACTTTGAGCATCCATTTGTTGTCTGTGGTGGTGGACCAGACATCTGCAAAAATGGTTTACCCTCACCCAAAGGAAACCCTGGGCCCACAGAGGCTGGCAGGGGAAGGCCTTGGGAAGCATTGGGAATGCTTGCTTTGGGAAGTTTGCTTAGAACGCCCTGATTTTGAAGAGGAAGCCTGCCAGTGCTTAGCCTTTTGTGGGGTGGAATTCTGTCCCCTAGAAGATCTGTAACCCCTAGGCCTGGTGTAACCCTGTTTACTAGGATCAGAAAAAGTCCAATTCTTAGAAGGGTAATGCCTACTAAAATGAGGAGGCTGAACTTGCAGAAAGTCCTTAACAGTTTGCATAAATTTGACCTTATCCTTCACCTTTTTCAACACCTCTTCTGCTTTGCTACCAAAAAGATTGTCCTTGTGCAAAGGAACATCCAGTAATTTAGATAGGACAGGTTCAGAAAGGGGCTGTTCCCTGAGCCAAGCATGTCTTCTGATAACAGAACCAGTGACTGCTGCCTTGCAAAAAGCCTCCAAAGTGTCAAAACCACAATGTAGAGAATGTTTAGTGACAAGAGTGGCAGAATTCAATAAATCTTGCATGAGCTTACTATCCATCAGGGAAGGAACACTAGCAATTTTAGCCTTAATGGCCTCCAAAGTATTCTGCTGATACTTATGCATATGAAAAAGCCAATTAACTGACCTACTCGCAAGTGTGGAGGAAGTACAAACCCTTTTACCCTATCTATCCAAGGCCCTAGATTCCCTGTCAGAGAGAACAGGATTTTTAGCAACCATTGCTTTGATACCTTCAGGGCCCTGAGAAATAATCTCCGGATCAGCAGTAGGATTCTTGAAAAGGAACTGATGAGAATCAGGAACTATATAATACCGGTCAGGTTTTCAGGGAGCAGGAGGAACAGAATTACGAGTCAAAGAATTCTCCACGAAAATATCAACAACAACATCCAAGTTATCCAGGGATAGCCAAAGGCTTATGCTGTGGCAAATCCAGGAATTCCCAAATCCTTTTCTTAGACTGAGGGTAGTCCTGGCTTTCCTATTTGAAATGCTCCCTAAGAGTATTCAGAGTATCTTCAAAAGAAAAATCTTCTGGAGGGGAGGCAGAAAGGATTGAGTCTTCTGCATCAGAATCCTCAAAACCATAGTTTCAACAGAATAGTGATCAATCTACACAACTTAATCCATTCAAGAAAAAAAGCTGTTACATCCCTACCAGTCACTCCCAAGTACAAAACTACGAAAAAAAAGTCTGTAAGAGACTTGTATGCCCTAAATAAGAAAGTAAGTAAGATCAAGATTCATAAAAACTTATCATATGACGAGAACACACTACTAAGGGAGTTGAGGTGTGACAAAAGCATTCGTATTATGAAACCGGATAAAGGTGGAGGGATGGTCATTTATGATGCCACTTCTTATAGCAGTATTATTCATAATATTTTGTACAATTCAGGGAATTATACTGTTATATCTTTGAATGAAGTGAATCAAGCATATAGAAGGATAGCTATGTACTTGGAGGATTACTTTCTTGAGAACAGAATTAATGAGGAAACATACAACTATATGCTTGTCACAGATCCAGTCATGGCTACTATTGTAGGCATCCCAAAGACCCACAAAGATACTATCAACCCCCCTTTTCGACCCATAATTTCAGGAAGCAAATCTAAAACTTTTCGTATAGGGGAAGTTATAGATAAATTGCTTAAACCCATGTATTCCAAAATTCCGCACTTGACTAAAGATTCGTGGGAATTCTTAAAGAACTATCCTATTACTACTGAGAAACAGAACATTCTTTTTATATCAGTGGATGTAGTGGACCTGTTTTCCAGCATCCCTTTGGAGGAAGGGTTACAGGCCTTGACCAATAGTTTAAGAAAGCATTCTGGGATGACCTGGGATCAAATTTCCCTCTTAGTAGAGCTTACCAGTATAGTATTAGAACACAATTTTATTTACTACGAGGGAGAGCTTTTCAGGCAGACCAGAGGGGTAGCTATGGGGGCAGCCTGTGCCCCCATATATGCCAATTTGGTCTTATTGGATTGGGAAGAGAATGTCATCTTTAGTAGCCCACATTTTGTCAATGTGAGCTATTATTCCCGGTTTTTAGATGACATCTATATTTTATGGAAAGGTGACACCCACTCATTTCTTGATTTTGTCCACTATTTGAATGACTCTAGTGAGTTTTTGAAATTTACTTATGAGTGCAGTACATATGGGGTAGCGTATTTAGACACCTTAGTGTACTTAGAGGACGAACATTTCAAATCTAAGATCAATAGGAAAATTACTTTTTCCAATTCTTATTTGAATTATAACAGCAATCATCCCAAAAAACTTAAATATAATATCTATAAGGGACAAGTCATTAGGGCTTTGAGAATGACATCTGACAAAAAGGATACAGAAGTAGAAAGTACAGTTTTGTACCTACCATAAATGTAGATGTCCGAACTGGATAGCATCTGCAGTCATAACAAGTGGGTTGTCCTGTCGTCAGGCAGCCCTGCAGTCGGCCGGATTCCAAAGTCCGGGTCCGCTTCGCTGATGTCGCCTCCTCCCCCCATCTCTGCTGGTCTTCGGGTATAAAAGCATCAGCCGACGCCATTTTCCTCAGTGTTTCTTGCCCCAGATGCCAGTAGCCCTCTTGCAGGGTAAAATTTGGATAGATGCCAATGTTTCCAAATAGATAGAAGTAAACACAACAATAAGCATATATATACATATATACAAACAAATACACCATAAAGACTCCCCAACAGCTAGCTATTAGGAGGGTAAACACCCTAGGAGTACCACAGAGGGAAGGAGGGAGGGTAATGACTGCAGATGCTATCCAGTTCGGACATCTACATTTATGGTAGGTACAAAACTGTACTATGTCCTTCATGGATGCATCTGCTGTCATAACACGTGGATAGAATACCATAGCCAACTAGGGAGGAGGATAAAGGTAGATTATGGTGTGTTTAAGATCCCTTGCAGTACAGCAGTGGCAAACCCTGCTCGATCTGGAATAAAGAGGCAAATTATAATGCTTGGCAAATGTATGCACGGAGGTCCAAGTAGCCTCAATAATGTCTTTGGTTGCCACAGAAGGCTGTGGTAGTGGCTGTTGCCCTTGTAGAATGAGGTCTTATGTTCTGTGGAATTGGTTTTCCATGGAAGGAGTAACAGTATCGTATGCAATTTCCTATCCATTTGGAGATTGTCTGTTTGGAAATAGCTTTTCCTTCTCTTCCAGTTGCATAGGCTACAAAAAGTTGGTCAGTCTTTCTGCTATTTTTTGTTCTGTCCAAGTAGTAGCGTAGCTGTCTATGTACATCCAAGGTATGCAGTATTCTTTCCCCTCTGTTTTGTGGGTTGGGAAAGAAGGAAGGTAGGTGGATTGCCTGGTTTAAAGATACTCTGGATACCACCTTAGGCATAAATGTAGGATTAGTCCTCAAGGACACTCTGTCTTGGTGGAAGATTAGGAAGGGTTGCACTGCCATTAAGGCCTGTAGTTCTGAAACCCTCCTGGCTGAAGTAATTGCCAGTAGGAAAGCAGTTTTCCATGACAGGTGTTGTAGGTCTGCTGTTGCTGCTGGTTCAAAGGGTGCTAGTGTCAACTTTTCTAGCACAAAGTTTAAGTCCCAAGCTGGTAATGGTGGTTTCCTGGGAGGTTTTACATTCTTGATTCCTCTGAGGAACTGCCTGAGTAAAGGGTGTGAAAAAACAGGAGGATCAAAGCTGTATTCTGCTGATATAGCTGATGCATGTATCTTGATGGAGGAGTAGGACAGGCCTGAATGAAGAAGTTCGGCCAGATACTCCAGAATGTTAGGCAGATCTATGTTTGACACATCTTTTCCTCTTTCGGTACTCCAAATGACAAACCTTTTCCATTTTCCAGCATAGTTCTTTCTTGTTGAAGGTCTCAAGAATAATGTCTTTAACTCTTTGGGAAAGTTCTGGATTAGCTGCTGCTATGTGATGTTCCATGCAGTCAGTTGCAGCGTTTTTAGGTTTGGATGTATGATGCTGTAGTTGTTCTGAGTTAACATCAAAGGCATCAGGGTATTACATGTTGTTCCGAGACATGCTCTTCAGTAGTGGATACCAGTGTTGTCTTGGCCAGTTTGGGGCTATCAGGATTATCCTTGGACGTTCTTCCTTGATCTTTAGTAGTACCTTGTGTATCAGAGGAAGAGGAGGAAATGCATATGCTGTTAGGCCTTTCCAGTTGAAGGAGAGTGAGTCCACTTTCCATGCTAGTGGGTGGAATGTCCTCGTGCAGAATTTTTCGAGCTGGTGATTGAGAGGTGATGAATAGGTCTATCTGTGGCATCCCCATTTCTTTGAGATGGTCTTGAAGATGTCCGGGTGCAGCTTCCATTCGTGGGCATCCAAGTGGTTCTGCTTAGTATGTCTGCTAGAGTATTGTCTTTCCCGGTACAAATATTGCCTGTAACTGAATGTTGTAGCTGAGTGCCAGGGTCCACAGCTCCAAGGTCATTCTGCATAGGGGTATGAATGAGTGCCTCCCTGTTTGTTGATGTACCACATGACTGTGGTGTTGTCTGTCCTTATCATCAACTGGCCCTCTTTGAGGAAAGGTTTGAACTTTTGGATTGCCAGTTTTACTGCCAGCATTTCTTTTAGATTGATGTGCAGGTGAATTTGATCCTGTGTCCACAATCCCTGCACGCATTTGTCCAGCATGTGGGCCCCCCATCCTAGATCTGAAGCATCTGTTGTGATGGTCTGGCTTGGTTGACATCTGCGGAAGGGCAGGCCTGGGTTTGACTGGCATGCCTGAGCCCACCATAGGAACTCCTGTTTTAAGCATGGAATTAGTGGGATTTCTGTTTCTAGACTGTGTCTGTGTTGGGACCATAAATTCTTTAGGTACCACTGTAGTTTCCTCATATGTAGTCTGGCAAATGGGACCAAGATTATGCATGATGCCATGAAGCCCAAGGCCTGTAGAAATTTTCTTGCTGATAACTTGTTCAGTTTTGTTAGTGCCAAGAAGTAAAGAGGAAGTTCTTTTTGTTTTTCTGTAGTGAGGAATGCCATTTGTTGTACTGTGTCCAATTCCCAAGAATGTCCTTGTTTGGGATGGTATTAGCCTTGACTTTTGTAAATTGACTGTGTATCCCAGTCCTTGTAGCAAGTAAATGACCCTTTGTAAATCTGTTGTCAGCTTGCTTTTGTTGTCCCCTTGTAGTAGGCAGTCGTCCAGGTATGGGTAAATTTGAATCCCCTGTAGTCTGCAATGGGCGATTACTGATGCCAGGCATTTTGTGAATACTCAGATAAGCCAAAGGGCAATGCTGAGAATTGAAAGTGCTCTGATCCTGCAAGAAATCTGAGGTATCTTCTGCAGATTGGTCGAATTGGGACGTGCAGGTATGCCTCCTTGAGATCTAGAGTTACCAGCCAAGACTCCTTGCCCAGCATAGAAGTTGCTGTAGGGTCAGCATTTTGAATTTTGGGACAATGATGTATGTATTTAAGGTGGACAGGTCGAGAATTGGTCTCCAACTTTTTCCTTTCTTGGAACTAGGAATAGTCTGGAGTAGAACCCTTTCCTTGTTCTGCTGTTGGCACTCTTTCCACAGCTCTCATGTTTGCTAACTCCATTATCTGGGAGAGCCTCTGTTTTCTGATGTGGTGGTAGATTTGGCATTCCTCTTTGACTGGTAAAGTGTGGAAGTGAAACCGTAACCTTGATCTATGGTTTGTAAAATCCACTTGTCTTTTGTTATGTAGTGCCAGTTCTTTGAAAATAAGGTTAACTTTCGAGGAGCTGCTATTTGTTCCCTGGTAGGCGGATTTAGGATTAAGTCACTGTGGCTGTGCTGATGTAGAGGCAGTGGCTGTGTCTGTGCCTCTGTTGTTACCTTGCCACTGTCGTCCTCTGTAGGCACCTCCTCTGGATTGGGTTCTGCCTCTGGTATTCCTGCCCCTTTGAAATTTTGCAGAGTCAGGAAAGGACCAATTTTGGCAGGCCAGTTCCTGCTAAACCTTGGGGGTTGGACTTGCAGAAAATCTTTAACAGTTTGAACAGATTTTGCCTTTTCTTCCATTTTCTTCATAACCTGCTGGGCAGGTGCACCAAACAAACTTGTCTTGTCCATAGGAGCATCTAGCAACTTAGCTTTAACATGATCCGTAAAGCTTGTTCCTTTAACCATGCATGCCTTCTTATCACTGTGCCTGTCATGGCTGATCTAAATGAAGCCTCCAGTGCATCATAGCCACATTTTAAAGAATGGTTGCTAACCTGTTGTATGTTATTTACCATCTCTAATACATATTTCTTATCAAGAGATTCATCAGTAGTTAGCTTTTTAGTTAACTGATCAAGCATAAACTCTTGGTATTGTATCATGTGAAACTGACAGTTTAAAGCTCTAGCTGAGAGAGTAGCTGAAGTGTAGACCTTTTACCCCATCTGTCTAGTGACCTTGCTTCCCTTTCAGAAGGAATAGGGTTTTAGCTGTGGTTGCGCTACTGCCTTGGGACCCTGGGATATAGTTTCTGGGTCTGCAAGAGGAGCCTTGTAAAGGTGGTGATGAGTATCTGGCACCCTGTAAAATCTGTCTGGTTTGGCAGGGCTGGGGTAAAGAATCTGGAGCGGAGCAAACATCATTGAAAGCATCATCCACCACAGAGAGAACAGGAGGTATAGCTAAGGGCCTGTGCTGTGGTAGGTGCAAAAAAGTCCTAAGTCTTTTTCTGGAGTCTGAAAAATCCTGTTGCTGCCATTGGAACTGTTCTCTCATGGCATGCAGGGTTTCTCCAAAGGAGAATTCTTCTGGTGGGGAAGCAGCTGGAATGGATTCTTCAGCATCAGAATCTTCAAATTGAAAAAGGAGCCTCAGGCTGGTCAGTTATGTCTGATTCATGAGCAGAATCATCAGAAGACACTGGCTCAGGGGGCTCTGCCCTAGGTCTCTTCTCTGGGGGCTGAGAGGCCCTGTCTGGGTGAGATTGAGATCCTCTAATTAAAGAAATTAAATCTTCTGCCAAAGAAAGCATTTGAGAACTAGAAGAGGGCCTGGATGAGGGGGTTTAACAGGCACTGATTTAGTAGTCTTGGCTGCTTTAGCCCTGGCGGCCTTAATGGACATGGCTGCTGGAGGCCTAGCAGCACCACGCTGGGGTAGAGACATCCAAGGGGATGGTATCTGATAAGTCAGTCACCGTAGTGGGTAAAATTTCTGAGGTCGATTCAAGAATTGTAGCAGGGGCCTCAGTTGTAAGAGTAGGTTCAGCTGTACTTTGAGCAGTTTTCTAACCGAGACACTGTTTGCTTTGCCGTGGTTTCGGCCGAAACCTGTCGGTCTTTATCTTTTTTTAGGGTAGTCGGAGAATCCAAAATCAGTACCAAAACTGTTCTGCAACTCCGACCGGTTGAAAGAGGCACAGGCGAACAGGCTGCTGGCTGGGCCTAAACAAGGCAGACAGTAAGAGTGGAAATCTTTATGAGGTATTTGTTTCCCACAGGTTAAACAATTGTTAACTTTTTCTGACATCGGCTGAGGCAAGAAAGAGTCCCCAACGGCCTTAGCTTTAGAAGTCTTCAAGTAGTATTCGGTAGAAGTAATCTCTGGATCCGCACTTGCTAACAGCTTCTGCTTCGGCGCTGCAAGAAAGACTGAGGAAAATGGCGGCTGATGCTTTATACCAAGACCAGCAGAGATGACGGAGGAGAGCGACATCACGGACCGACTTTGAATCCGGCAGGGCTGCCTGACGACAGGACAACCCACTTGTTATGACTGCAGATGCATCCATGAAGGACATCTGGAATTTATAACTGGATTATTTAGAGAGAGGGGATACGATGAACGCATGATGTATGATACAGGAACCTATGTACTTAAAGAGTGGGGACCATAAATACATTCCTCTCTTAGGATTCAAATATGTAGGCAGTGGGGCTGCAATAGGAACAGAGGCTAATAGTACTAAGGTGAATGACACATTTTTTAAGAGAGCATGCGTAATACAATATGGTCCGTTCTCTAGCCAAGTAAAAAACATACTAAATAATAACTGGCAAATTATTTTAATGGATGACGATGCACAAAAAATCTTGGGACTCAAACCACATTTTGTTTATAAAATGGGGAAAAACCTGAAATTTTTACTTGAAAATGATCACACACAAGTACTAGAGAGTGAGAAGCACACGAATAAATGTGGAGCATGCGGACAATGTAAATATATATGCGAAGATAGGATGTTCTCTCTAGAAAATTTCAATAAAACTATAATTAGACCCACACAAGGCAATTGTAAAACTAGTATGATTATTTATATAGCTAAGTGTAACGTCTGTCCAGCATATTACATTGGCAGGACAAAAAGGCAATTTAGGAAAAGGATTTACTCACACACTTATAGTATAAGAACCAAAGATGTGAAAAATGCCTTATATAAACACATTAATGCAGCAGGCACTGAACATTCTTTTAAGTTTGCTATTTTAGAAAGAATTAAGTCTAACCCAAGAGGGGGTAATATACAAAATACATTGGCATATAGGGAATATTGGTGGCAAATATTCACTGATGCAATGACCTGGCCCGGAATAAATGATTACATCACAGTTAAGCCATTACTGATGTTAAGAAGTTAGTGTAGGGGTGCGGGTTGTTATTTTTCATTGTTGACTTTTACCCTTAATTATTATTATTTTTTATTTTCATTTGTATTTATACACGTTTATTTGGTCCAATGTTGCATGACTGTTCATCAGCAGCATCAATATTTGTTGACGCGAATGAACCATATATGAGATAGAATTCATATGATAGAGTAGATATTTCTATATCACTATTTTTTATTGAAGTGTATAAAGGTGGAGCTTTAGGTATATACAAATATAAACAACAGCATAGTTCATGTTGTAAATACATACTCACAATGCAAAGTTTCTTTGCATATTAGAAATGTTACTATTTTTTATAGAAATGTTATTCAAAACTATTTATAATAGGAAATGAGTACTGCAGCTTTAAGGACATTTTTGTTTTTGGCGCCAATATGGCGTATTTAAGAATGAATGAAAAGATAATTAAATTGTTCTGAGGAAGCTCGTGGTGTACGAGTGAAAGCGCTTAACTCTTTTTATGGTGAATAAAAACGTTTTAACTTTTCAACTGTTCCAGTGACCGACTGCTTTTTGTGAAGTTTTAAAAACAACTTTAGCTGGTGTTCCAGCCTTTTTATCACTCTGTGGATTTTTACTTTGAATTTGTGGATTACTTGCTTCAAGTTCCGTACCTTATACGAGTGTCTACAGTGGTTTGCTCTACTATTTTCAAAACCATAAAAAAGCTGAGTTTCCCTCTTCATCAGCAGAGTTGCTGAAAACCTCAAAGTCTGAGGCAGACAAAACTTCAGGGGACAATGCCCTAGCCCTCTTAGAAGGAGGTGGCTGAGAGCCCCTGATAAGGGTCAAGAGATCACTAGCCATTTTAATCATCTGAGACTGAGGCATTTGAGGGGAGTCCGGTGCCTGCTTTTGAGTAGATTTGCGGCTGGAAGGCCTGCTAGAAAGCCGGAGGGACTCAGGAGGCCTAGCCACGCAGTAGTCTGAGCCAAGGTCGTTGGTCTGGATCTGGTCTCTGGGCAAGAAAAGAGGCCTCAAAAGCCGGCTTAGCAGTTCCGGATCCATCAGAGGTGGCGACTGGTGGACAGTCTGAAGTCGAAGTGGAAGCCTGCGGGATGGAGGACTCAGAAAAGGTCTCAATAGAGACCTGCACCTGAACATAGTGCTGGGGCAATGAATGCACCACACTGACTATCGCTGGGCCGACAACCAACTTAACAGGGACGTCGCCGGCTAATTTGACTCTAAGCCTTTTGAGGTCTTTATCCTTGCGCTTCTTAGGAACATCCAAAGTCGGAAGACCAGACAAACTTAGGCCAAACTCCGAAATGCTTAAATAAGATCCTAGCTCTATAGCGTATGGTACACGGGTTGAAAGAAGCACAGAAATCACAATTAGGGATGTCGTAGCTCAAGGCCCAAACAAGTGATACAGTAAGAGTGAAAATCACAGTGCAGAATCTGTTCTCCACAGGGAAGACAGTTATGAACTTTCTCGGACATTCGTTAAAGCAAGAAAAAGAGGGTCCCCAACAGGGTACTTATCTGAGGATGTCTTCAACTTAGCAATTGGAATACAAAAAGAAGGTTCTCGGCCGACCGGCACTCATGCAAATTGCTTCTGCTTCGGTCTCTGTGGCAAGAAAGACTGAGAAAATGGTGTCAGCTGCCTTCCTTTTTACCTGGCATCCTGACATCAGGCTTAAAACCAAAGGCAGCCGACGTCATACACCAAGGACTTTGGTATTCTGGCCGACTGTGGGCTACCGGGAGCCGGATAACCCATTTTGTAAGGACTGCAACAGTGAAACACGACCATCAGGGGCTATTCTGTATCAAAATGAGCTGAAATGGCTGAGGTGTGGAGTTTTAATAAAGGAGAAGGAGAGGTCACTATTAAGTAGCTCCACTAGGTAGCCAGGGATAAGGGGGATGGAAGGTTGTGAGGTATTGCCCCCTCTGGACTGGCTCCAAGAGCAAAATCTTTTCCCTTTACCTGTATAGGATTTTCTGGTGCTGGGCCTTCTGGCCTCTGTGATGATGTCTAGGACCTGTTTAACAGGGGCCACTTGTTTGCCTTTACAGTATTAACCATGCTGACAGTTTGAGAGTCTGTAAATCTGGGTGCAGCATTCACCACCCCCCCCCCACCTGAGTTAAGAGGTCTGAGATCAGGGGAAGCTGCATGGGAGGCTGTAAGGTCAGGCTGCACAGTAAAGGGTACCAATGTTGTCTGGGCCAGTCTGGAGCAATGAGAATGGCCTTTGTTCTCTCCTCCCTTATTTTGATCAGTATCTTTGGAATAACAGGCAGAGAAGGGAATGCGTACACAAAGAGTGTGTTCCAGGGGAAGTTCAATGCATCCACCTTCCACGCTAGGTGGTGATACTCCCTGGTACAGGATTTTGTCAGCTGATGGTTGAGATGTGAAGCAAAGAGATCCACCTCCGGAGTCCCCCATGCCTGGTGATTTGTAAAGTTTTTTCTGTGGAGCTTCCTTTCATGGTGGTCTAGTAAGTTTCTGCTTAAGTAGTCTGCCTGATCCCTGGTAGATATTGGGTTATCAGGTGTAGTCCCCATGGAAGATCCCCTGAAGTCTGCAGTGTGCAATTACTGATGCCAGGCATTTCGTGAATACTCTGGGCGCAGTAGATAAGCCAAAGGGCAATGCTGAGAATTGATAATGCTCTGAACCTGCAAGAAATCTGAGGTGTCTTCTGCAGCTTTGTCTGATAGGGACATGCAGGTATGCCTCCTTGAGGTCCAGAGTTACCAGCCAAGACCCCTTGCCCAGCATGGGAAGGAGTTGCTGTAGAGTCAGCATTTTGAATTTTGGCACAATGAGATAAGTATTTAGTGTGGACAAGTCGAGAATAGGCCTCCATTGCTTTTCTTTTCTTGGAACAAGGAAGAGTCTGGAATAAAATCCTTGGCCTTGTTCTGTGAGAGGAACCTTTTCTATTGCTTTCATTTTCATTAAGTTGGAGATTTGTTTCAAAGCCTCTGCCCTTTGATTTGGTGGCAGGTCTGGCATGCCTTTTCTTTTCGGTAATGTGTGGAAATGGAACCTGTATCCTTTGTCTATTATTTCTAGTGTCCATTTGTCCCTTGTAATAATGTGCCAATTTTCTGAAAATAAGGAAAGCTTTCCGCCCAAAGGTGCTTCCAATTGAGCCCTGGTTGGCGGTGTCAAGGTAAAGTCATTGAGTCTGTCCTTGTGCAGTGGTTGTAGGCCCTGCACTACCTCTCTGGTTGGGATGCTGCCATTGACGTCCTCTGTAGGAGCCTCTAGCTTGCCCTCTACCTCTGGCACACCTGTTCTTGCCTCTCTGAAATCTGCCTGTGTCTGGAAAGGACCAGTTTTTGGAAGGCCAATTTCTGCTGAATCTTGGTGGTTGGACCTGCATAAAATCTTTGACTGTTTGTACAGATTTTGCCTTTTCTTCAAATTTCTTTAAGACCTCCTGAGCAGTGGAGCCAAATAACTTTTGCTTTTCCAGTGGAGCATCCAGAAGCTTTGCTTTAACATGGTCTGGCAGAGATTGTTCCTTCAGCCAAGCATGCCTACGTATAACTGCACCTGTCATAGCTGACCTACATGAAGCTTCCAATGCATCATAACCACATTGCAAAAAATGGTTGCTAACCTGCTGAGAGTTATGTACCAGATCCTGAAGTGATTTGCGATCTAGGGGTTCAGGTGAAGACAGCTTTTTATGCAATTCATCTAACAAGTATTCTTGGTACTGTATCATATGAAATTGACAGTTTAAAGCCCTCATAGCAAGGGTAGCAGAAGTATACACTTTTTTACCCCATCGCTCTAAAGCCCTGGACTCCCTTTCAGAGGGGAGTGGATTTTTTGTAGTGGCAGCTGTAACCCCTTTAGGGCCCTGGGAAATAGTTTCTGGATCAGCAGAGTGGGCCTTGTAAAGGAAAAGATGCGATTCCGGGACCCTGTAGTACCTATCAGGTTTAGCAGGAGCCGGAGGGAGAGTGTCAGGGGTTGTGTTAGATTCCGAGTACACATCATCAATGACATTCAAAACAGGGGGAATAGCCAAAGGTCTATGCTGAGACAAATGCAAGAAGGTCCTTAATCTCTTCCTGGAATCAGAGAATTCCTGGCCCTGCCATTGGAAATGCTCCCTCATAGTGTGTAAAGTTTCCCCAAAAGACAGTTCTTCAGGAGGGGAGGCCGAAGGGATAGATTCCTCTGCATCTGAATCCTCGTAGGCCGAAAAAGCCTCCTCCTGGTAGTCCGAGAGGGCAGAGCCAGCAGAGGCCTCATCTGAGGAGAGGGGATCAGAGTGCTCAACCCTGGGCCTTTTTGCTGTAGAAGGTTGAGAGCCCCTGTCCGGATGAGGCTGAGAGCTCTTAATTAGTGAAATAAGGTCCTCTGCTAGACTAAGGATCTGAGAACCTGTAGTGGGTCCCTGAGGGATAACCCTGGGAGGCATAGATTTTGAGTGTTTAGCAGCTTTAGCCCTAGAGAACGCCTTAACAGACATGGATGCAGGAGGCAAGGTTCCTGGACACCAGATTCCAAAGGAGATTCAACAACCGAGACAGAAGTGGCCTCCGTGGCCGAGGTTGTCGGTTGTACGGTTTCGGTGGACGGTAGTGCAAAGGACTCGGTTTTAGCCGAAACAGAGACACTCGCGGTAGGCCTGGCCGCGGTTTCAGCCGAAACCGCGGGTGTTGGTCCTTGTTCTTGCGTTTCTTCATTAAATGTGAAGTCGGAGTCTCCGACGACATTTTGTAAGCAAAACTAGCCCCAAAAAATGCCTCTGCAAACTCCGACCGACGTCTTAGAGTGCGTCTGTTGAAGGAAGCACAGGCGGAACAGGCCGAGACGTCGTGGTCTGGGCCTAGGCAAGGTAGGCAGTAAGAGTGGAAATCCTTATGAGGTATTTGTTTCCCACAAGTTAAGCAATTATTAATTTTATCTGACATCGACTGAGGCAAGAAAGAGTCCCCAACGGGGTACTTAGCTTTTGAAGTCTTCGGTTTAGCTGAATTACAGGAGCTGGCCGGCACTTGCGAACTGCTTCTGCTTCGGGCACCACGCGGCAAGAAAGACTGGGGAAGATGGCGTCAGCTGACGCTTTTATACCCCAGGCACTCTGACGTCGGGGAAGAGGCGACATCAGCCGACGCCGGACCCAGACTTTGGAATCCGGCCGACTGAAGGGCTGCCTGAGGCAGGACAACCCATATGTGATGACTGCAGATGCATCCTTGAAGGACATCAGAGGGTAAGATTGGGTCCCTTCCCTGTTTGTTGATGTACCACATTACTGAGGTGTTGTCTGTTTTGATAAGGAGAACCCCGAGTTGGAGATGGGGTTTGAAGGAAGTCCGAGCCTTTTGTGCTGCCATCATTTCCTTCTGCTTGATGTGTAAGGGAAGGTGTTGCGTATCCCAAAGAACTTTGGTGCACCTGCCTTCTAGGTCAGCACCTCAAGCTATGTCTGAGGCATCGGTGGTAATGGCCTGCCCGGTTGGGCGGAGGGTGAAGGAAAGACCCTTGTTCCAGGCACAGGCCCCTGACCACCAGAGAAACTCGGCCCTTATACAGGGGATAAGAAGGAGAGAGGTCTCTAAAGGCTGAGAGTGCTGACACCAAAGGTTCTTTAGGTACCACTGAAGTTTGCTCATGTGAAGTCTGACCAGAGGAATTACAAGGATGCAAGATGCCATATGCCCCAAGGCTTGCAGGAAAGTACAGTTGTGTACACTTACCATAAATGTAGATGTTCCAGTGTATTCACTGCTGCAATCATCACACTTGGGTTATCCTGCCAGAGATAGCCCTCAGTCAGCCTGAATACCAAAGACATAGTATTTCTGCGTCAGTTGCTGTCGCTCCACGACTGATGTCAGGTCGTCAGTGGTATAAAATCAGGCAGCAGACACCATTACATCAGTTTTTCTTGCCCCAAATGTCAGGAGCCCCCAAATAGGGAGCTAGGTTATGGTGGAAGAACACCACCAGTAGAAAGTAAAGGGTCTATATCATATATTCAAAATTCCAAAATATCAAACACCATAAGTTCGAACTTGGAATTTCGAATTATAACATTGAACGCTCAGAATAGCACATTTTTTTTCCCATGGAAAAAATTTGCTGTTCCGAGAAACATACACACAAAACAAGCACACCAAAATAAATAAACCACACACATACAGTTAACAAAACCCAACCCTACACTAAACCATGCAAACATTACTAACTATCCACTTACCTTAACCTGCACCCTAACCCTAAGGGTCAGTAACTATCGCACACATATTCTATGAAACTATACACAAACAAACTAATACACACACATACAGTTAACAAAACCCAACCCTACACTACACCATACATACATTACTAACGATCCACTTACCTTAACCCACACCCTAACTATAAGGTCCGTAACTATCGCACACATACCCTACAAAACTATACACAAACAAGCTAATCAATACACACACATACAGTTAACAAAACCCAACCCTGCACTACACCATATATACATTACTAACTATCCACCTTAACCCGCACCCTAACCCTAAGGTCCTTAACTATTGCACCACAGTGGAGGAAATAGGGAAGCCACGGAACGGCCCACCGAAATCTTGTCCTAGGTAGATTTCGATGTTCAGGGGCTTCGCTATTTTCATCCTTCGATGTAGTGGGTTCGATATTATAACATTCGAAGTTTTACATATTCTAAGTTATAATACAGACCCGAAAGTAAATACCAAAAATCCCTGTAAAAAGTGAGGAAGAGAGAGAAAGACAGAAGGGGGGTGGAGGGTGGCAAACCAGGGCTGCAACAGTGAATACAATCGAACATCCACATTTATGGATTTATGGCAAGTGTACACAACTGTACTATGTTCTTCTTGTTTCACTTTTGCAATCATCACACTTGGGTTGATTCCCAAAGCTGAAGAAAAGGGTGGAGGCAGTCAAGAATACTTGAGGCTGGCTAGTATGCCCTGCAAGACTGCTGTTGCAAAGCCTGCCCTGGATTTGAAGAAGATAGGCAGGTGGTAATGCTTGGTGAAAGTATGAACAGAACTCCATGTTGCAGCCTCCAGGATGTCCCTGGTAGGGACCCCTCTGAGAAAAGCTGCAGAGGTGCAGGTTGCCCTGGTGGAATGCATCCTGACCCCCTTAGGGGGCGGTTTCTTGTAGTACTTGTAGCAGAAATGGATACAGTGTGCTATCCATTTGGAGGCTGTTTGTTTGGATATGGCCTTGCCCTCTGCCCCTGCTGCAAAGCTGACAAGCAATTGCTCAGTTTTCCTAAAAGATTTAGTCCTATCCGGGTAGAATCTGAGCTGTCAGTGCACGTCTAGAGAATGCAGAATCCTTTACCCCTTCTTTTGAGGGTTAGGGAAAAAGGTGGACAAATGAATAGATTGGTTGAGAGCCATACTGGACACTACTTTAGGCATGAAAGTTGGGTTAGTCCTGAGAGAGACCCTGTCAGCATGAAAAATGATGAAGGGCTCTACAGCCAAGAGTGTCTGTAGCTCTGAAACTCTTCTAGCTGAAGTGATGGCCAGAGGCAAGGCTGTATTCCAAGAGAGGAATTTTAACTCTGCTGAAGCTGCAGGCTCAAAGGGGGGTAGTGTGAGCTTTTCCAACACAAAGTTAAGGTCCCAAGCTGGGGTAGGAGCTCTTCTGGGTGGCCTTAAATTGTTAGCCCCTCTTAGAAACTGTTTGATGAGAGGGTGAGAAAAGAGAGGTGGCTCTGTGCTGTAATGAGCAGAGATGTCAGAGGCATGAATTTTAATAGATGAGAAGGATAGGCCTTTATGAAGTAGGTCTGCTAGGTCATCCATGATGAGGGGTAGGGAGGGCTGTGCTATTTCAGCTCCTTCAGCTTGGATCCAAGTGCAATACCTTTTCCACTTTTCAGCATAGAATTTTCTAGTGCTGGAGCATCTGGCCTCACGTATAACATCCAGGACTTGTTTGCTTAGGCTGTCAACTGGAGGATAGGTCTTGGAATAAACCAGGCTGCCAGGTTCAGGGTCTGCAATTGTGGATGCATGAAATCTCCATTCTGCTGGGTAAGGAGAGTTGGGACCTGAGGTGGGTGCCATGGAGGCAGGGGTGACAGACTGCACAGCAGTGGGTACCAGTGCTGGTGTGGCCAGTCTGCGGCAATCAAGATTGCTCTTGGTTTTTCCTCCCTTATTTTGAGTAGTACCCTTGTAAGTAGAGATAGAGGGGGAATGCATAGATCGAGAGGTTTACCCATTGGAAGGATAGGGCATCCACTTTACAGGCCTTGCTGTGAGATTCCCTGGTGCAGAATTTGCTAAGCTGGTGATTGTTGTGGGAGGCAAAGAGGTCCACCTTCAGGGTGCCTCATTCCTGGGTTACAAGGTTAAAGGTGCTGTGGTCTAGCTGCCACTCGTGTGGGTCTAGGAGGTTTCTGCTTAAGTTGTATGCCAGAGAGTTTTGGGAGCCTGGCAGGAATTGTGCTAGCAGGTGAATTTGCATGGTTGAAGCCGTGTGCTAAAGAGTCACGGCGAGCCTGCAGAGGGGGATAAGAGTGAGTCCCTCCCTGCTTGTTGATGCGACACATCACTGTGGTGTTGTCTGTTTGATGTGACACATCACTGTGGTGTTGTCTGTTTGATGTGACACATCACTGTGGTGTTGTCTGTTTGATGTGACACATCACTGTGGTGTTGTCTGTTTGATGTGACACATCACTGTGGTGTTGTCTGTTTGATGTGACACATCACTGTGGTGTTGTCTGTTTGATGTGACACATCACTGTGGTGTTGTCTGTTTGATGCGACACATCACTGTGGTGGTGTCTGTTTGATGCGACACATCACTGTGGTGGTGTCTGTTTGATGCGACACATCACTGTGGTGTTGTCTGTTTGATGTGACACATCACTGTGGTGTTGTCTGTTTGATGTGACACATCACTGTGGTGTTGTCTGTTTGATGTGACACATCACTGTGGTGTTGTCTGTTTGATGTGACACATCACTGTGGTGTTGTCTGTTTGATGTGACACATCACTGTGGTGTTGTCTGTTTTGATCAGTAGAGGCCCCGGGGAGAGTAAGCGTCTAAAAGCTGTCAGAGTGTGCTGAACAGCTAGCATCTCTTTTTGGTTAATGTGCAGATATATTGGATTTGGGCCCTGAATGCACCTGCCATCCAGGTGTGCACCTCAGGCATAATCTGACACATCTGTGGTTAGGGTCTGGGTGGCGTGGGGTTGTGAAAAGGGAAGGCCATTGTTGTTGTTGCATGCTGCTGCCCACGAAAGAAAATCTTTACTTAGACAAGGTATCATAGGTATGATAGTTTCCAGGTCCTCTTGAGTGTTGACACCAAAGGCTTTTTAGGTACCATTGCAGTTTCCTCATATGCAGTATGGCATATGGAATGAGTAGAATGCAGGATGCCATGAACCCTAGAGCTTGCAGGATTTTCCTTGCGGACAACTGGGTTATGGTGGCTTGTTGAGAGAAGTAGCCTGTCAAGTAGGCTTGTTTTTCTGGAGTAAGGAATGTCATCTGTGACGCTGTGTCCAGGCTTGCTCCCAGGAATACAATTTTTTGAGTGGGGACTAGTTTGGATTTCTTTTTGTTTATAGTATACCCCAGGGAGGTCAGTAGGTCCTTTACAAAGGTCAAGTGCTTTAACAGCTTTTCCTGTCTGCCTGAATCAGGCAGTCATCTAAGTAGGGGTAAATATGAATATTCCTTTGTCTGCAAAAAGCAATGGCTGGAGCCAGGCATTTTGTGAAAACTCTGGGAGCAGTGGATAAGCCAAAGGGCAGAGAACTGAAAGTGCATATATCCTGCCCTGAAACGTAGGTATTTCCTGCAAGAATCCCTGATTGGGATGTATAGATAGGCCTCTTTTAGGTCTAGGGTGGCTAACCAAGTATCCTTGGATAGCATAGGAAGAAGCTGCTGGAGGGTGAGCACTTTGAATTTTGGTATCACCAGGAAGGTGTTTAGATTTGCTAGATCGAGGATTGGGCACCAGGTGTCCTCTTTTCTGGGTACCAGGAAAAGCCTGGAATAGAAACCTTGTCCTATTGGGTCTGCAGGAACAGGCTGTATTGCCCTCACTAAGAGCAGGGGATGGAGTTGGTTTTGGGCCTCTGCCCACCTGTTTGGAGAGGGATCTGGGAACCCTTTTGGGGTTGGCTGAGTGTGGAAATAAAATCTGTATCCCTGGGAAACTATGTTGAGGATTCATCGGTCATTGGTGATGGAGCCCCAGTTTTTTTTTGCATGGGAGGAGGGTTTTCCTCCTAGGGGTACAAGCAGGTGGGCAGAGGTAAGGGGTGGAGTTGCAACATCATTGTGAGTTCTTTCCATAAGGGGGTGGCTTAGCACTCCATGTTTTTGAAGTGGAGGAACTTCATTGCTTAGATCTCTGCATTCCCTGGGACTGCTGTCTGGGGGGTCTGCTTCCCCTAGGTCTTGTCTGAGCTGGCCTTGAGGGGGCCGGAAAGGACTAGTGCTTGGAGGGGCAATGCCTACTGAATCTCTGAGGCTGGACCTGCAAGAAATCTTTAACTGTCTGCATAGATTTAGCTTTTTCTTCCATCTTTTTTAAGACCTCTTCTGCCTTGGTGCCAAACAAATTGTCTTTATTCAATGGTCCATCCAATAGTTTTGATTTCACATGGTTTGGCAAGATCTGTTCCTTAAGCCAAGCATGCCTTCTAAGTACAGAAAGTACAGTTGAGTACACTTAGCATAAATGTAGATGTTCGACTGTACTCACTGTTGCAGTCATCGTATTAGGGTTATCTGCTTGCAGTAGCCCTCAGTCAGCCTGATTATCGAAGTCTTGGGTCCTGCATCAGTTGCTGTCTCATCTTCCATGATGTCAGGTAGTCAGGATACAAAGCATGCAGCCGATGACATTACATCAGTTTTTCTTGCCCTAGATGTCAGGTGTCCCCCTAATGGGAAGCAATTAAATATATATGCAAGGTTATACCTCCAACAAAAAAGCAAATACACCAAAAAGTTTAAGCATAGTAAAAAGGAACAGAGGTATAGCCAAAAGAAGTCAGGGGGCTGGAGGGAGGGTAAATAAAACTGCAACAGTGAATACACTCAAACATCTACATTTATGGTAAGTGTACACAACTGAACTATGTTCTTCGTGTTTCACTGTTGCAGTCATCACATTTGGGTAGATTCCCAAAGCTAAGGATGGGAGAAGGAAATTAGATTGTTATTAGGACCAGCTATAAGGCCCTGCAAGACTGCAGTGGCAAAACCAGCTCTGGATTTAGAGAAAATTGGCAAATGGTAATGCTTGGTGAAAGTACGTACAGAACTCCAGGTAGCAGCTTCTATGATGTCCCTGGTAGGGACACCTCTGAGAAAGGCTGTAGAGGTAGATGCAGCCCTGGTTGAATGTGGTCTTATCCCCTGTGGGATAGGTTTTCCATGGTGCTTATAGAAGAAATGAATGCAATGGCCTATCCATTTAGAAATGGTTTGCTTTGAAATGGCCTTCCCCTCTGTCCCTGCTGCAAATGCCACAAGCAGCTGTTCAGATTTCCTGAGAGGTTCAGTCCTGTCCAAGTAAAATCTAAGTTGTCTGTGCATGTCCAAGGAGTGCAGTATCCATTCCCCTTTGTCCTGTGGATTAGAAAAGAAGGTTGGCAAATGAATGGACTGATTAAGGGCCACACACTGGATACCACCTTGGGCATAAAGGAGGGATTGGTCCTGAGGGACACCCTGTCTGCATGAAACATGATGAAAGGCTCCACTGCCATAAGGGCCTGTAATTCAGACACCCTTCTTGATGAAGTGATGGCTAAAAGGTAGGCTGTCTTCCAAGAAAGGAATTTCAACTCTGCATTTGCAGCTGGCTCAAAAGGAGGTACAGTAAGTTTTTACAATACAAAGTTAAGGTCCCAGGCTAGAGTAGAGGCTCTCCTGGGTGGTCTTACGTTCTTGGCCCCTCTGAGGAACTGCTTGAGAAGTGGATGAGAGAAGAGGGGTGGTTATGTGTTGTAATGAGCTGAAATGGCTGAGGCATGAATTTTGATGGAGGAAAAAAAGGCCCTTGTGAAGCATCTCAGTTAAGTATTGAAGAATCTGAGGTAAATTGGGCGCTGCTGTGCTCATCCCCTGAGTTTGGTTACAGGAACAGAATCTTTTCCATTTTTCAGCATAAGATTTTCTAGTACTAGGCCTCCTTGCCTCCGAATGACATCCAACACTTGTTTACTGAGGGACAGTAACAGAGATCAGGTAATTAGCCAGGCTGCCAGGTTCAGGGTTTGAAGCGGAGGGTGCAGAATCTGGCCCTTCTGCTGAGACAGCAGGGTAGGGGTCTGAGGCAGGTGCCATGGTGCCAGCAGTGACACTGCCCAAGAGGGGGTTACCAGTGTTGGCGTGGCCAGTCTGGTGTAATCAGTACTGTCCTTGGTTTGTCCTGTTTGATCTTTAGTAGTACCTTGTAGAGGACAGCCAGAGGAGGAAAGGCATAAACTGATAGATTTTTCCAGGTGAAGGACAGGGCATCCACTTTCCAAGCTTGTTTGTGGGGAGTCCTTTTGCAGAATTTGTCCAACTGGTAGTTCTGGGGGGAGGCAAACAGGTCTATCTCTGGGCTCTCCCATTTGTTTATCAACATGATGAATGTCTTTGGCTCCAGTTTCCACTCGTGTGGGTCCATGAGATTTCTGCTTAGATTGTCTGCCAGTGTATTTAGCTTTCCTGGCAGGAATTGAGCCTGTAGGTGCACTTGGTAGCTCAAGGCTGTGTTCCACAGAGCCATGACTAGTCTACAGAGAGGGTATGTGTGGGTTCCCCCCTGCTTGTTTATGTACCACATAACAGTGGTGTTGTCCATCTTTACCATTAATTGTCCTGGAAGAATGTGGTCCTTGAAGGCTGCCAGAGCATTCTGTACAGCTAACATTTCTTTTTGATTGATATGCAGGGGCATTTGACCTGGGTTCCATTTGCCCTGAATGCACCTCTCTGCCAAGTGAGCCACCCATGCATAGTCTGATGCATCTGTTAGGGTTTGGGTGGCAGGAGGTAGAGTGAATGACAGTCCCTTGTTTTGGTGGCAGGCATCTGCCCACCAAAGGAACTCTAACTGTAGGCAAGGTATGATAGGAATCATTGCTTCTAGATCCTCAGACTGCTGACACCATAGGCTTTTTAGATATCATTGTAGTTTCCTATATGCAGTCTTGCATATGGAATTAGGAGAATGCAGGAGGCCATGAACCTCAAGGCTTGCAGTATTTGTCTTGCAGACAGCAGGGTTGTTGTGGCCATTAGTTTGAAGTAAGCTGTCAAATGAACTTGTTTCTCTGGCGTGAGGAAAGCCATCTGGGAAGTTGTGTTCAAGCTTGCTCCCAGGAATACAATTTGTTGGCAGGGTACCAGATGTGATTTCTTTTAATTTATGGCATACCCCAGAGAAGTCAGCATTTTTTGTACAAACGCCAGATGATTCAATAGTATGTCCTGGCTTTCTGCCTGAATTAGACAATCGTCCAGGTATGGGTATTTTTGAATATTTCTTTGCCTGCAAAATGCAATGACTGGAGCTAGGAACTTTGTGAATACCCTGGGCGCAGTAGATAAGCCAAAGGGTAGTGCAGAGAACTGATAGTGCATGAAGACTGTTTTGAAGCATAGGTATCTTCTTGCAAGACTCCCTGATTGGGAGGCTTCCTTTAAATCCAGTGTTGCCAACCAGGCATCCTTGCCTAGCATAGGAAGCAACTGGTGAAGTTAGCATCTTGAATTTTGGGATCACCAAAAAGTGTTTAGGTGAGAGAGATCCAGGATAGGACGCCAGGAGTTGGTCTTTTCTGGGCACCAGAAAAAGTCTTGAGTAGAAACCTTGTCCCCTTTCCTCTTCTGGGACAGTTTGAATAGCCCTTATATTTAAGAGAGAGAACTTGCTTTTGAGCCTCTGCCCACTGATTCAGGGGTAGATCTGGCCAACCGTTTAGGGTTGGTAAAGTGTGGAAGTGGAATCTGTATTCTTGGGAAACTATATTTAAAACCCATTTGTCCTGGGTAATGAGTTCCCAGTTTTTTGCTTGCAGAGCAATCTTTCCCCCTAAAGGAGCAGTCAGTTGAGAAGGGCTTGGAAGTTTTAAAGTTAAGTCATTGAGACAGTTTACCATGGGGGGGGGGTCTTACTACTCCTTGCTTTGGAAGTGGGAGCCCCCCACTGCTTTGTCCTGTGCGTACCTTGGGACTGAAGCCTGAGTGTTCTGCTGGTTTTGGGTTTGGACTGAGAAGGCCTGGAAGAGGCAGGAAAGGACCAATTCTTACAGGGCCAATGCCTACTAAATTGTGGAGGCCGCACTTGCAGGAAATCTTTAACAGTTTGCATAGATTTAGCTTTTTCCTCCATCTTTTTAAGTACTTCTGCTTTGTTGCCAAACAAGCGGTCCTGGTTTAAGGGACCATCCAACAATTTAGCTTTAACATGATCTGGCAAAGATTGCTCCTTAAGACAAGCATGCCTTCTAAGTACAGACCCAGTAACAGCAGCCCTGAAAGATGCCTCTAATGAATCAAAACCACATTGCAAAGTATGTAACTTTTCAGCAGAATGCATTAAATCCTGTAAATCCTTATTTTCAGCACAGTCAGGAATAAACATAATTTTCTGTTTAAGCAATCCAATAATATGCTGCTGATACTTTAACATATGAAACTAGCAATTTAAGGCCCTAATGGCCAAGGTTGCAGAAGTGTATACCTTCTTACCCCATCTATCCAATGCCCTGGAATCTCTATCAGAGGGGGTAGGATTTTTGGCAGTAGTAGCCTTTATGCCCTTGGGTCCCTGTGAAATGGTCTCAGGATCCGCTGTAGGATTTTTAAAGAGGAACTTGTGAGAGTCAGGAACCCTGTAATATCTATCTGGTTTTCTGGGAGCAGGAGATAAGGAGTCCGGGGCCAAGCTAGACTCTGTAAAGGCATCAACAATGTCCAGTACAGGGGGGGTAGCTAAAGGCCTGTGTTGGGGCAGGAGTAAGAAATCCCTAAGCCTCTTTTTAGAATCAAAGTAATCCTGGCTTTCCCAGCGAAAATGCTCCTAAGAGTATGCAAAGTTTCATCAAAAGAGAAATCCTCTGGAAGGGAAGCAGAGGGAATACAGTCCTCTGCATCAGAATCCTCATAGGAAGATAAGGGTAGATCCTGGTCATCAGAAGAAACAGAAATTTCAGAATCCTGATCAGAAGAATCATAACCAAATTCAGTCCTAGGTCTCTTAGAGGGGGAAGGTTGGCTTCCCCTGATTAAAATAATAAAGTCTTCAGCCATTCTTATCATTTGTTTTTTAGGCATAGAGGCCTGACCATGTGGTCTGGGCGTCGATTTTCTAGGCAAGGATCGAGTTTTAGGCCTTGAAGAAGAAGATGGCGTTGGTTTAATATGCAAGTCAGTAAGCCTGAATACACCCTTAGAAGCCGGTGCCTGCACAGTGGCTCCGGACCCATCCAAGGTAGAGACAGATTCCACAGTTGAAGCATCTCGTGGCATACCGGACTCTGAATGGGTCTCAGTAGAGGCCTGCGAGTCTGAAGTAGTGGGTATCAGGGGCTGCAAAAGCACCTCACTGAGTACTGGCGAACTGGCGACTAGCTTAGAAGAGTCGTCGGCAGCTTTGGACCTAGGCAGCCTGCCTCTGTCTTTATCTTTGCGTTTTTACGGAATGTCAGTAGTCTGGTGGCTTACCGAAGCCATATCTGGATAATAGAACCAAGTACCAAAATATTTAGAAGTGTAAATATACCTACGAATAGTATGTTGTTTAAATAAGGCACAAAACCGACAGCGAGGTACGTCATTGTAAGGGCCTAGGCAAGGAATACAGTACAAGAATCTTTATGAAGTATTTGCTTTCCACAAGAAATACAATTATTGACTTATACTGACATCGGTTTAGAGCAAGAAAAAGTTTCCCCAATGGGGTACTTAGCTTTAGTAGAAGACTTCTGTTCTGAAACTCGAAAACGAAAATTTCAGGAGTCGGCCGACCGGCACTTGCAAACTGCTTCGGGCACCGCATGGCAAGACAGACTGATGTAATGGCATCGGCTGCATGCTTTATACCCCTGACTACCTGACGTCATGGAAGATGAGACAGCAACCGACGCAGGACCCAAGACTTTGATAATCAGGCCGACTGAGGACTACTGCAAGCAGATAACCATAATGTGATGACTGCAACAGTGAAACACGAAGAACACCCTGTGACTGCTGCCCTGCAGGATCCGTCTACAGCATCAAAGCCACATTTCAAAGTGTGTTTAGTAACTTGGCTTGCAGAATGCATAAGCTCCTCTAATTCTTTATTTTTGCACAAGCCGGAAAGGTAGATATTTTTTGTTTAAGGAGTTCCATTGTATGTTGCTGGAATTTCAGCATGTGGAACTGACAATTTAGTGCTCTAATTGCAAGAGTCGTAGGGGTGTATATTTTTTTACCCCATCTGTCTAAAGCTCGCGAATCCCTGTCTGAGGATGTGGGATTCTTAGCTGTGGTTGGTTTTATTCCTTTAGGTCCTTGGGAGATGACCTCTGGGTCAGCAGTAAGATTTTTGAAAAGAAATGTGCGAGAGTCAGGGACTCCAGTACCTGTCAGGTTTCCTGGGAGCAGGTGGGAGGGTGTCAGGAGTTAAACTGGATTCCATAAAGACATCATCCACAAATTCCAGGACAGGAAGAATGGCTAAAGATCTGTGCTATGGTAAATCTAAGAATTCTCTGAGTCTCTTTTTGGACTGAGGATAGTCCTGACATTCCCATTGGAAATGGTCCTTTAAAGTATGTAAGGTTTCACCAAATGAAAAATCCTCTGGAGGAGAGGCAGAAGAAATGGATTCCTCTGCATCTGAATCCTCATAAGCAGACAAGGGTTGTATGTCTTCAAATTCAGAAACCTCAGAGTCATCGGACTCCTGGTCAGATAAAACTGCTGGGGACAAGTCTTTTTGGAAGGGGTAGGCTGGCTACCCCTAATAAGCATGATAAGGTCTTCTGCCATTTTAAGCATTTGAGATTGAGGCATGAAAGCAGGTGCTTGAGTTTGGATCGTCATTTTTTTGGCACAGTTCATATCCTGGGCCTTAGAAACTCAGTAGTTTTAGAAAGAACTGAAGATGTGAAAGAAGTCATCGGTTTGTGTCGAATATCAGTAGTGCGAAGAAAGTTCTCGGAAGTCGGTGCCTGCTCAGCGGCTCTAGACCCATCCCAGGTAGAGACATTCACAGGATCCTTAGTCAAAGAGGAGACTCGCTGCATACCAGACTCCGAGCGGATCTCGGTAGAGGCTTACAAATCCACAGAAGCGGGCATCAGAGGCTGCGAAAGCACCTCACTGAGGACCGGCGAACTGGCGACTAGCTTAACGGAAGCGTCGGTGGCAGTTTTGGACCTGTGCAGCCTGTCTCTGTTTTAATCCTTACGTTTTTTTCGGAAGAGCAGTAGTCTGATGGCTTACCAAAGCCATTTCGGAATACGGAGATTGACAGCGAATATATTTAGCTACAAAATAAGGGTCTGACTATGTATAGCTCTGGCGTTGAACAAAACACAAAAACAACAGCGAAGGACATAGTGGTCTGGGCCTAAACAGGTGATGCAGTGGTAGTTGCTTTCCACAGGCGAGACAATTAACTTTTTCTGAAATCGGTTAGAGCAATAAAAAAGAATCCCCAACGGGGTACTTTGCTTTAGAAGACTTCAACTTCAAATCGGAAATGAAAACTCAGCGGCCGACTGGCACTCATGCGAACTGCTTCTGCTTCAGGTTCCTCGGCAAGAAAGACTGATGTAATGGTGTCTGCTGCCTGATTTTATACCACTGACAACCTGACGTCAGTCCTAGAGTGACAGCAACCAACGCAGAAATACTAAGCCTCTGGTATTCGGGTCGACTGAGGGCTACCGCCGGCAGGATAACCCAAGTGTGATGACTGCAACAGTGAAACATGAAGAACATCTTTCTGGCAGTGAGGTGACTTAGGTTCATAGGTTCATAGGTAGATACTAGGCTATCAGCCCAAGGGCCTATACAAGCCTAGCCAACAAGGTTCCCTGGCTTACGCCACCCAAGAAAGTTATTTTCCTGTGCCACTGACGACCAGAGACACAGAAGTGATCCCAGAGGTGTATTTCCTATTTTCCATCCACTCATCAAGATTTTTCTTGAAGAGTGCTAATGAAGAACTTTGCTTGACATAGATGGGTAGCCTGTTCCAGAGTATGGGAAGTCTCTGGGATAGGAATCTATCCCTCCAGCATGTCCTGTTTATTGTGTTGACAAGGTTTAGGTCCCTAGAGCGTGTAGCTCTAGCATGTCCAACAGCTCTGGGTTTGACATAGCTTTATATGTTAGGCAGAGATCACCTCTGAGTAGGCGATATGCTATGGAGTAAAGCTGGAGTTTTTTGAGGCGGTCAGTGTAGGGCATTTGTTTGAGTCCAGTAATCCTCTTTGTGAGGTACTTCTGTGGCCTTTCCAGCTGCTGCAGATGTCTTGTGAGGTACATTCCAAAAGGGGCGTTGTACTCTATAATGGGTCTAATGAGTGATGAGTAGAGGTAACGATGACCTCTTTTTTTCCTGGACGAGAACTCTTTTATGATGAGGTGTGCCACGCAGAAGGACTTCCTGACTACTGTGGCAATGTGACTATCAAAGGAGAGACTACTGTCCACCTGGGTCCCAAGGTCTCATCACACATTCGGTGTTAAGTAGATTGCTGCCTACGTGGTAGTTCATGGGTACAGAGTTTTCACCAAAGGGGATGACACTGCACTTTTTGGCATTGAGCTTGAGGCCATGGCTCTGACACCAGGCATCTGTCTCAGAGAGGCCCTTCTGTAGGATGTTCACATCATTTGGGGACTTGACTATGGCTCCTAGTTTGCAGTCATCTGCAAACTTTGTTAGCCAGAGGCCTTCTGTGTTAGCCTGTACTTCAGAGAAGTAGATACCAAACAGCAGCGGTCCCAGGACGGAACCCTGTGGTACTCCACTTGTCACTGGTTTGAGGTCAGATTTGGAGTCTGCAACTTTTACAGTGAGGCAGGAAGCTCTGCTTTTCTGGGGATAGGAAAGGCCTTTTGGGATGCTGTGACCTGAAGTGCTCCCAAGAAAATGATCTTCCTGGAGGGTATTTGCTTTGATTGCTTCTTGTTGATGGTGTACCCTAAGGAGGTTAGGAGGGCTTTGACAAAGAGGAGCTTTTCTTTGCAGTCTGCCTGGATGAGGCAGTCATCCAGATAAGGGTAAATCTGTATATTCTTCTATCTGCAGAAGGCTATGACTGTAACTAAGCATTTGGTGAATACCCTGGGAGCAGTAGATAAGCCAAAGGGTAGCACAGCGAACTATAAGTGCTGCGAGCCTGCTCTGAAGCAAAGGAATTTCCTGCAGGCTTCCCTTATGGGGATGTGGAGGTAGGCATCTTTTAGATCTAGGGTTACTAACCAGGTATTTTTAGTCAGCATAGGCAGCAGCTGCTGTAAGGTTAGCATTTTGAATTTGGGGACCACCAGGAAGGTGTTCAGAATGGATAGATCCAGGATGGGGCATCAAGTGCCCTCTTTTCTGGGAACAAGGAATAGTCTGGAATAAAAGCCTTTGCCTGTTTGATCTGATGGGACAGGTTCTACTGCCCCTTGGGATATGAGAGTTTGGACTTGTTTCAATGCCTCTGCCCACTGATTTGGTGGCAAGTCTGGGTACCCTCTTAGAATCAGAAGTTTGTTGGAGAACTTGTATCCCTGAAAAATTACCTTTAAGACCCATTAGTCTTTTGTTACAGAAAGCCAATTTTCTTTGCAGAGGGAAAGCCTTCCTCCTAGTTTTTGGTGAGAGAAGAGAGGGCAGAGGGAGTCACGGAGTTTTTGCTATAGAGGTATGGCTTAGAACTCCCTGCCTTTGGAGTGAAAGTGGTCCACTGTTTGGTTTTCTGCTGTCACTGCAGTGGGAGTCTGGGTGGCAGGGCTTAAATTGTCCTGTCTGCTAGGTGCAGGAAAGGACCAATGTTCTGTGGAAAAATTCATGCTGAACCTAGGAGGGTGTACCTGAAGAAAATATTTTACTGTCTGCACAGATTTTGCTTTGTCTTCAATCTTTTTAAGCACCTCTTCTGCTTTTTTCCAAATAAGCTGTCCTTATCCAAGGGTGCTTCCAGTAATTTAGATTTGACATGATCGGGCAGAGGTTGTTACTTCCACCATGCATGTCTCCTAATGACAGATCCTGACACTGATGTCCTGCTTGAGGCTTCTAGGGTGTTATAACCACAGTGCAATGATTGTTTAGCCACTTGACAAATACAGTGCAGTAAATCTGCTAACTCTTTCAAATTGGCACAGTCAGGAAAGGTAGAATTTTTTTGTTTTAACAGTTCCAAAGTGTGTTGTTGATATTTTAACATGTGGAACTGACAGCTGAGAACTTTGATAGCCAAGTTGCAGAGGTATATACTTTTTTACCCTATCTGTCCAAAGGTCTGGAGTCCTTGTCAGAAGGAGTAGGATTCTTAGTAAACTATCCGTAGCTCCTTTTGGTCCCTGTGTAATGACCTGCAGTTCTGCAGCAAGATTTCTGTACAGGTATTTGTGAGAGTCCAGTACTTTGTAATACCAGTCAGGTTTTCTGGGAGCAGGTGGGAGGGCATCAGGAGTTAAACTGGATTCCTGGAAAACATCTTCAAGCACCTCTAAGATAGAGGGATGACCAAGGGTCTGTGCTGGGGCAGGTCTACAAACTCAGTCTTTTCTTAGACTGAGGGAAGTCCTGGGATTCCCAGTGGAAATGTTCCCCGAGGGTGTGAAGGGTTTCCCCAAAGGAAAGATCTTCTGGTGGGGAGGCAGAAGGAATGGATTACTCTGCATCTGAATCCTCATAAGCAGTCAGAGGTTGTTGTTCCTCTTCAAAATCTGAATAATCAGACTCCTTAGAATCCTGTTCTGTCAGTATTTCAGGAGAAAGGGCTCTTTTCCTAGTTGTGGCCCGACTACCTCTAATAAGAGTGATAAGATCCTCTGACATTTTCATCATCTGAGTTTGGGGAGGAAGAGCAGGAGTAACATGGTGGCTAGAGGTAGTTTTCCTGGGAGTGGCCTTGCCTCTAGGCCTAAGAGAATCCATCGGTCTGAGGGGAACGGTAATCAAAAGAGAAGATGTCATTTTTTTGTCTGGAATCGGTAGTGCGAAAGGCCTCCTTGGAAGCCAGTGCCTGCGTCGCACAGCTGCGGACCCAACCAAGGCAGAGACAACCAAAGGCTCGGAAGATGAAAATTTCTGCTGCATACCAGACTCCAAAAGCATCTCAGTAGAGGCCTGCAAAGGTATTGAATCGGGCATCAGGGGCCGCAAAAGTACCTCACTGAATTCCGGAGAACTGACGGCCTGCTTAGCGGTAGAGTTGTTGGAAGGCTTGGCCTTGTGTGGTTCGTCTCTATCTTTATCCTTACGTTTCTTCGGAATGTCTACAGATGGTTGGCTGACTGAAGCCATTTTGGAATGCAAAGATGGAAGACTAAAATACCTGGCTACAATAAGCTCTATGGTGAATGGTTCTCACATTAAAGAAGCACAGAACGAGCAACAGGGGATGTTGTGATCTGGGCCTAAACAAGTGACACAGTAGGAGTGGAAGTCCCAGTGTGGTATTTGCCTTCCACAGGCGAAACAATTAACTTTTTTGGACATCGGTTAGTGCAAGAAAAAAAGGATCCCCAATGGGGTAACTTGGCTTTAGACGTTTTCAGCTGTAAATCAAAACTCTGGTAGGGCTCGACCGGCAGAATTGCAAACTGGTTCTGCTACGGGCTCCACGGCATGAAAGACTGATGTGACGGTGTCGGATGCTCTCCTTTATTGCACTGATGACTTGATGTCAGGCAGCAAGCAACAGCAGCCGAAGCAGAAAAACATTGACTCTGGTATTCAGGCCGGCTGAGGGTTACCACAGCAGGAATAACTCACAGGTGATGACTGCAACATTGAAACACGAAGAACATCTAGAAATGTTGTGCTGAGGCCTCTCCCCCCCCAAAAAAAAAATAGACAAAAGAAATGAAAGTCGTTACGTGGCATTTATTTCCAGTCATTGATCTTTTTAAACATTAATCAGAAGAAAACTTTACCAATGGTGCACTTATCTGAAAACAGGTTGTAAGAAACCCTGGAGGAAACAAGCCAACGAATGAACTTCAAGCAATTGATAAAATATAGTAGCATGTGGACCTTTCAGCTAGAAAGAACTGGAGGTGGTACTGATGTCCAGACGTTGGCCCTTGGACATTAACAACTAGGGATGATGCAAAGACTCTGGAATTTGGGCCAGTTGAGGTCTTCTGTGTAGCAGGAAGACCCAAGAATCAGTACTGCAACACTGACTATGAAGGACATCATTCCTGAACCCCAATCTGAAAGCAAGAAATTGCATTCAACTGGACCTTAATAGTGGAAAAACTAGAGCCTGAACAGAAAAGAGATGCAAGAAAGTGTAAGATGTCTAATATTTGGAATGACAAAAGGGCAATGATTTATGCCCCAAGAAACAAATATTTTTTTTTGCATCCAGGAAGAAAGAGGTCATTGTCTCCTTCTTTTCTTCCCTTATTAGGCCAATCATCGAGTACAACGCCGCATTTGCCATGTTCCTCACTAGACCCCTGCAACAACTGGAGAGGCCGCAAAAGTACCTCACAAAGAGGATCCTAGGCCTTAAACATTTGTCCTACATGGAGAGAGACAAAAAAACTCCAACTGTTCTCTGTCTCATATAGCCTACTTAGAGGCGATCTCTGCTCGACTTACAAAGCCATGTCTGACCCAGCTCTGTTAGAAATGCTACATCTAAAGAAATCCCAATCCCTCTGCACCACACGCTCCAGAGACCTCAACCTCATTACCACAATCAATAGAATGTGCTGGAGGCACAGGTTCATAACCCAGAGACTGCCAGCTATGGATTTAGAGAAAAATTGGTAAATGATAATGTTTGGTGAAAGTATATTACAGAACTCCAGGTAGCAGCTTCTAGGATATCCCTGGTAGGGACACATCTGAGAAAGGCTGCAGAAGTAGATGCAGCCCTGGTGGAGTGAGATCTGATCCCCTGGGGGATAGGTTTTCCTCTGCCCCTGCAGCAAATGCTACCAGCAATTGTTCAGATTTTCTTCGAGATTTAGTCTTACGCTACCAGCAATTGTTCAGATTTTCTTCAAGATTTAGTCCTATGCAAGTAGAATCTTAGTTGTCTGTGCACATCCAAGGAATGCAGAATCCGTTCTCCTTTGTTCTGTGCATTGGGAAAGAAGGCTGGCAAATTAATGGACTGATTAAGAGCCACACTGGAAGCCACCTTGGGATGAAGGATGGATTAGTCCTGAGAGATACCCTGTCCGCATGAAAGATGATGAAAGGCAAAGTCCCAGGGCAGGGGTGGGAGCTCTTCTGGGTGGTCTCAAGTTTTTTGCCCCTCTGAGATACTGCTTGAGAAGAGGATGAGAGAAGAGGGGTGGTTCTGTGTTATAATGACCTGAAATAGCTGAGGCGTGGATTTTATTGGAGGAAAAAGACAGGTCCTTGTGAAGCATCTCAGTTAACTATTGCAAAATCTGAGGTAAATTGGGTGCTGCTGTGCTCATCCCTTGCGATTGGTTCCAGGCAAAGAATCTTTTCCATTTGTCAGCATAAGATTTTCTAATACTAGGTCTCCTTGCCTCCAAGATGACATCCATCACAGGTTTGCTGAGGAATGATAAGGGTGAATTTAAGTGATTAGCCAGGCTACAAGATTTAATGTTGGAAGCTGAGGGTGCAGAATTTGGTTCTCCTGCTGAGACAATGGGGAAGGGGGTCTGAGGCAGGTGCCATGAGATATTTGCGACACTGCGCAGGAGAGGGTACAAGTGTTAGCACGGCCAGTATGGAGCAATCAAAATCATCCTTGGTTTGTCCTGTTTGACTTTTAGTAAAACTTTGGAGAGCAGAGGCAGAGGGGGAAAAGCGTAGACAGATAGGTTTTTCCAGTTGAAGGACAGAGCATCCACTTTCCAGGCTTGTTTGTGGGGAGTCCTTGTGCAAAGCTTGTCCAACTGTTAGTTCTGGGGGGAGGCAAATAGATCAATGTCTGGGCTCCCCCATTCGCTTGTCAGCAAGTTGAAAATCTGTGGTTCCAGTTTCCACTCATGTGGGTCCATGAGGTTGCTGCTTAGTCCATCTGCCAGTGTATTCAATTTTCCTGGCAGGAACTGAGCTTGTAGATGCATTAGGTAGCTCAAGGCTGTGCTCCACAATGCCATGGATAGTCTGCAGCGGGGGTAGGAATGTGTACCCCCCTGCTTGTTTATGTACCACATAACCGTGGTGTTGTCCATCTTTACCATTAGTTGTCCTGGAAGAATGTAGTCCTTGAAGGCTGTCAGAGCATTCTGTACAGCTAACATTTCTTTTTGATTGATATGTAGGTGCATTTGATTTGGGTTCCATTTGTCCTGAATGCACTTCCCTGCCAGGTGAGCCCCCCCCATGCATAGTCTGATGAATCTGTAGTTAGGGTTTGGGTGGCAGGGGGTAGTGTGAATGGTAATCCCTTGTTTTGGTGGCAAGCTTCTGCCCACCATAGGAACTGCAGGCAGAGGCAAGGTATGATAGGAATCATTGTTTCCAGGCTGTGACAATGTTGACTCCCTAGACTTTTTAGATACCACTGTAGTTTCCTCATATCAGTCTTGCATATGGAATTAGAAAAATGCAGGAGGCCATGAACCCCAAGGCTAGCAGTACTTGTCTTGCAGATAGCAGGGGTTTTGTGGCCACTTGTTTGAAGTAAGTTACCAAATGAATTTGCTTCTCTGGCGTGAGGAAAGCCATTTGGGCAGTTGTATTCAAGCTTGCACCCAGGAATGTAATCTGTTGACAGGGTACCAGTTGTGATTTCTTTAAATTTATAGTGTACCCTAGACAAGTTAGAACTCTTTTTACAAATACCATATGATTTATAAGTATGCCCTGGTTTTCTGCCTGAATTAGACAATCGTCCAGGTATGGATATATTTGAATATTTGTTTGCCTGCAAAATGCAATTACTGGAGCCAGGCAGAGAATGGATAATGCAAGTAGCCTGCTTTGAAGCGTAGGTATCTTCTGCAAGATTCCCTGTTTGGGATGTGCAGGTATGGTTCTTTTAAATCTAGAGTTGCCAACCAGGCGTCTTTGCCTAGCAAAGGAAGTAACTGGTGAAGAGTCAGCATCTTGAATTTTGGAATCTCCAGAAAGGTGTTTAGAGTAGACAGGTCCAAGATTGGACGCCATGATTTGTCTTTTCTGGGTACCAGAAAAAGCCTGGAGTAGAAACCTTGTCCCTTTCCTCTTCTGGTACCAGTTGAATAGCCCCCATGCTTAAGAGGGAAAGTACTTGTTTTTGAGCCTCTGCCCACTGATTTGGGGGCAGGTTTGGCCACCCGTTTGGTGTTGGTAACGTGTAGAAATGAAATCTGTATTTCTGGGACACTATATTTAAAACCCATTTGTCCTGGGTTATGAGTTCCCAGTTCTTTGCATGAAGAGCAATCTTTCCCCCAAAGGGGCAGTTAAGAGATAAGTGCTTGGTAATTTTAAAAGGAAGTCGTTGAGACTGTTTACTATAGGGGGGTGTCTTATTTCCAGATTTGGAAGTGGAGGCCCCCCCACTGCTTAGTTCTCAGTCCCCTGGGACTGAAACCTGGGGTTTTTGTGTATGGGTTTGGCTTGAAAGGATCTGGAAGGGGCTGGAAAGGACCAATTCTTAGTAGACCAGTGCCTACTAAATCTTGGAGGTTGCACTTGTAAGAAATCTTTAACAGTTTGCATAGATTTAGCTTTATCTTCCATCTTTTTTAGAACTTATTCAGCCTTATTGCCAAACAGGCGGTCCTGATTTAAAGGAGCATCCAACAATTTAGCTTTAACATGATCAGGCAAAGATTGCTCCTTAAGCCAAGCATGCCTTCTAGGCACAGACCCAGTAACAGCAGCCCTGCAGGAGGCCTCTAAAGAATCAAAACCACATTGCAAAGTATGTTTTCCAACTTGTTCAGCAGAATGCATTAAATCCTGTAAATCTTTATTTTCCATACAGTGAGGAATCAACATTATTTTCAGTTTAAGCAGTCCAATAATATGCTGTTGATATTTAAACATATGAAATTGGCAGTTTAAAGCTCTGATTGCCGAGGTTGTAGAAGTATAAACCTTTTTACCCCATCTATCCAGCGCCCTGGAGTCTCCATCAGAAGGTGTAGGATTTTTAGCAGTAGAAGCCTTAATGCCCTTGGCTCCCTGAGAAATGGTTTCTGGATCTGAAACAGGAATTTTGAAAAGGAACTTGTGGGACTCAGGAACCCTGTAGTATCTGTCAGGTTTACTAGGAGCTGGAGGCAGGGAATCAGGGGCCATACTGGATTCTGAGAACACATCATCAACAATGTCTAGTACAGGAGGTATAGCCAAAGGCCTATGCTGAGGTAGAAGAAGGAAATCCCTAAGCCTCTTTTTTGAATCAGAAAATTCCTGGCTTTCCCAGTGGAAATGCTCCCTTAAAGTATGTAAAGTTTCCCCAAAAGAAAAATCCTCAGGAGGGAAAGCAGAGGGGAATGGAATCCTCTGCATCACAATCCTCATAAGTAGGTATGGACAAATCCAGGTCATTATAGGAGTCAGAAGAAACAGAATCCTGATCAGAAAATTCATAATCAAGCTCAGCCCTAGGCCTCTTTGGGGGGGGGGGGGGGGTTAACTACCCCTGATTAGAGTTATTAGATCTTCAACCATTTTTATCATTTGTTTTTTAGGCATAGAGGCCTGAGCATGTAGCCTGGGCATCGATTTTTTAGACATGGATTGAGATTTAGGCCTTAGTAATGAAGGAGACGGCAATATAATATGCAAGTCTGTAGGCCTGAATACACCCTCAGAAGCCGGTGCCTGCACAGCGTCTCCGGACCCATCCAAGGTAGAGACATCTGTGGGTTCCATAGGTGAAGCATCTTGAGACATACCGGACTCTGAATGGGTCGGAGTAGAGGCCTGCGAATCAGAAGTAGCAGGTATCAGGGGCTGCGAAAGCGCCTGAGTACCGGCAAACTGGTGACTGGCTTAGGAGAAGCATTGTCGGCAGTTTTGGACCTCGACGGTCTGTCTCTGTCTTTATCTTTGCGTTTTTTCAGAATCCCGGAAGTCAGATGACTAATCGATGACATTTCTGGATAATTAAACAGAGAACCGAAATATTTAGAGGCAAAAATGTACCGACGACGGCTAGTGCGCTGATTAAATAAAGCACAAAATCGACAGCAAGGTACATCGTGGTCAGGGCCTAGGCAAGGAATACAGTATGAATGAAAATCTTTATGAGGTATTTGCTTTCCACAAGTAGTGCAATTATTAACTTTTACTGACATCGGTAAGGAGGAAGAAAATGTTTCCCCAACTGGGTACTTAGCTTTAAGTTGAAGCCTTCGGTTCTGAAACTCGAAAACAAAAATTTCAGGAGTCAGCCGACCGGCACTTGCGAACTGCTTCTACTTCAGGCACCGCACAGCAAGAAAGACTAATGTAATGACGTTATCTGCATGATTTATACCCCTGACGACCTGACGTCATGGAAGAAGGGACAGCAACCAACGCAGGACCCAAGACTTTGTTAATCAGGCCGACTGAGGGCAACCTGCCAGCAGATTACCCAAATGTAATGACTGCAACAGTGAAACACGAAGAACATCCCTTAGTAATGAGATGTGCCACATAGGACTTTCTGACCACAGTGGCAATGTGATGGTCAAAAGCGAGGTTGCTGTCAACCTGTGTTCCCAGATCTCTTATAATACCTTCTGTGTTCAGTGGACTACCATCGATTTGGTAATTCATTGAACTGGGTTTTTCCCAAAGGGGATGATGACAGAGTTTTTGGCATTGGGCTTAAGGCCATGGTTCTGACACCAGTCGTTGGTTTCAGTGAGGCCTTTCTGTAGGATGTCAACATCACTTGGGAAATTAATAATGGCTCCTAACTTGCAATCATCTACAAACTTTGTCAGCCAGAGTCCCTTCGTGTTGGCCTGGACTTCTGAGAAGTAGATACCAAACAGGAAAGGACCCAGGACCGATCCATGTGGGACTCCACTCGTGACTGGTCAGCAGTCTGACTTGGAGTCAGCTACTTTAACACTGTGGGTTCTATCTGTGAGCCAATTTGCAACACCTAGTGATATAGGGGCTGATACCTAGCTTAGTGAGTTTTTCTATGATTCCTGTGTGGGGAATGGTATCAAAGGCCTTGGACAGATCAAGGCAGGCTGTATGAACCACCTTGCCTTCATCCACAGCTCTGGTGACCGACTCAAAGAAGTCGATCAGGGTGAGCAGGCATGGTCTACCCTTCACAAAACCAAACTGTGTGGAATCCAGCATTTGGAGATTCCCTATATTACTTATTAGGTTATTTACTAGGCAATTAGATTTATTAGGTCCATGATGATGCGTTCCATAGCTTTGCATAGCAGACTTGTCAGGCTAATGGGGCAATAGTTCCCAGGGTCTGTAGTCACTCCTCCTTTGTGGAGAGGGATAAGTATAGCAGTGCGCCATTCGGTAGGGACAAAGCCTGAGGTGAGGCTGTGATTGAACAGGGCACACAGGTGAAGCGCCAGTTCTCTCTGTAGTTTATGTATAACATAGCCAGGGATACTGTCAGGTCCCATAGAAGCTGTATTCCTAGCCTTGGACAGTGTTGTTTTAACCTGTGCAGCTGTGATACTGGGTGTCTGGCAATCTACTGGTATTGTGATTGGTCCTTTGCGGGAGGAGATAGGGGTAAAGTTGGCACTGACTCTGTCAGCCAGTATATTGGCAATACCTGTTGGCTTGGTAAAGGCAGTATGACTGTGCAGTAGCTCAGAGCAAATCTGGGTATTGCCATACACATTCTTTACATAACTACAGAAGGCCTTGTGGTTGCCTTTACTATCTGCTGCAATTCTGTTTTCATAGCTAGCTTTAAAAGATTTGATGAGGGATCTCAACTTTTTGTTGAGGTTGATAAGGAAGTTTTTCCAGTCTTGGGACTTCACCTTATTCCACATCAGTTTCCTCCTTCTGTTGTAGAGTTTGGGTCTATATTAGAAGCATGAAAACCCTAAACCGCGAACGCTCACATGAGTGAAAATGCCGGGAATAGACAGCGTGATTGCGGGGTCGTGTTACAGTGACGAGTGGGATATTTGCCCTTTCCTCACTGTAGTGCGACCTTGGAGTTTGAATATATAGTTAGCAGTGGGTATGGGGGGCACAGCCCCCCACAACAGCAACTTCGATCAAAGTAATTCTCACTCATGGGAGCGTTCACGGTTTAGGGTTTTCGTGCTTCTAATATAGACCCGTAGAGTTTGTTTATGGCAGGGGATCAGCAGATTGGCTTCCTTGTTTTGGAAGAGTGCGTCTTGGTTCTACTGGGTATGGCACGATCCATACATTTGTGTACATGTTCGTACAGTGCATTGGTGTATGATTCGGTGGTCATGCAACAATTCTCCATTTGCATGGGTGCTGTGAAGTTAGCACCTCTGTTTTTAGTAGCCCAAAGTTAGCTTTGGAGAAGTTTTTCATGGTGGTTACCTTGGCGGGGGGGGGGAGGATTTCCAAGGTGATTAGTTTGTGGTCAGATCTAACAAGGGAGGAGTTAACTATTGGTGTAGAGCAATGGTTGCCCATGTTAGTAATGACCAGGTCAAGGATGTTGCTACCTCTAGTGGGGGTAAGAACAAGCTGGTCCAGGGCATTGGAATTAATGAATTCCAGGAAACTTTGGGCAAGTGTATTGGTACACGAGTAGTTTTACCTGTTAATGGAGGAGTAAGTTGAAGTCGCCCAGTATGAGTGTGTTAGGTTGGACCCTAATATTCTCCAGGGTGCTTAGGAACATGGAGTGTGAGTTTTGGAACATGGTTGGGGACCTATAACAGGCTACGACCTGAATCGCTGTCTTACCCAATGTTAGCTGCACCTGAAGCATCTCTGATGCGTTATGTTGGGCTATCTGTCTGGAAGTGTGTGCATCCTTTATGAATATGGAAAGACTACCGCCTTTGGAGCTTCGGTCCAAGTCCTGGGACCGAAAGGTGTGGAATGAGTTATAGCCTGGTAGTGCAGGGGTGCTTTCTGCTGCTTTGAACCAGGTCTGTTAAAGCACAAATGTTGATGTTCTCCATTTTAAGGAGTGCTTCAAGCGAGTGCATTTTAAGATTTAGACTTCTAGCGTTGAGCAGCATGACCCTCAGATTGCATTTGTTACAGTGGTAATTTGGTCTTTGGAACACCGCCTAAAAAGGTACTATAGGGGTGGCAAGAGCCTTGGCCAGTATCCGGAAGCCCAGGGTTGACAGATGCAGGCCATCTCTGGCAAACCATTGCGATCTGTCAATCATGTCATCCCATGAACCAGTTGCAGTATTCTTAGTGTGGGATTCTCCGCCTCAGGAGACCCAAATGTCAGCTCCTATACAAAAGCTTAAGCCTGGTTGCTGCTGGGGCATGGGACGTCACACATAGAGCCATAAACCAGGAGCCTTAAATGTAATGTCTACATTCACAGACCTCAGAACTAACTGCCCAGTCGGACAGTGGACTAGGTACAGCCAAATGATGTCCTCCAGTCGGTGAAATGCCATAGACTGCCCAGTGAGACCACAGCATAGGAGGTGCCCTCGGGTGCTCCAAAGACAGGTGAAAGGAATGCAGGGGGATGGTGGGAAGCAAAGAATACTGCATCACAGAAGAGAAGGACATCTATGGTTATGGTAAGATTTTACACAACTATTCTATGTCCTTTTCCCATGTTGCAGTATTCTTAGTGTGGGAGAATACCACAGGTTAGGAAGGAGAAAGGGTGGAGGTAGAGGTAGCTGATTCCAGAAATCCCTGCAGGACTGCCCTGGCGTTACCTGCTCTGGAGATATGGTCCAATTTGTAGTGTCTGGTAAAGGTGTGTATAGTGGACCAGGTCCAGGCTTTGAAAAAGGCTTTGGAGGAGGCTACAGCCCTAGTGGAATGTGCTTTTACCCCCTGAAGTAAGTCCTTGCCGTGGTAGGAGTAGCAGAAGCAAACAGTTTTCCTGATCCAACAGGAGATAGTTTGTTTGGAGACTGACTTTCCAGGGCCCTAGGATGAAAGGATACAAAGAGTTGATTAGATTTCCTTATGGACTTAGTTTTGTCTAGATGAAATCCTAGCTGCCTGTGCACATCCAGGGAATGGAGTATTCTCTCACTTTCATTGGTGGAAGAGGGAAAGAAGGTGGGGAGGTGGATGGACTGATTTATTGATAGCTCAATGACCACTTTGGGCATGAAAGAAGGGTTGGTGCACAGGGTTACTCTGTCTTTGTGGAAGATAGTGTACGGGGGACAGGTCATGAGTGCCAGTAACTCTGACACCCTTCTAGCTGAGGTGAAAGCTAACAGCAGGATTGTTTTCCATGTGCACATTTGCAGTGTTGAAGAACTGGTTGGTTCGAATGGGGCCAGTGTGAGTTTTTCTAAGATAAAATTTAGGTCCCAAGGCGGTGGAACGGGTTTCCTTGGTGGCCTGATGTGCAAGACCCCTTTCAGGAACAATTTAGCATCTTACCTGGAAAACAGAGGAGGGTCTAAGTGTAAATCAGCCAGACATGGCAGATAGGTGGACTTATACCAAGGAGTATGAAAGGCCTGCTTTGATAAGTTCACACACAAGCTAAGACTAGAGGGACCTCCACTAAAAATGGATCCTTGTGTCTTTGGAGACACCATTTGAAGAATCTTTCTCATTTTAAAATGTAGGATATCCTTGTGTTAGGTTTCCTGGCCTCCATCAGGACCGAAAGCACGTCCTCAGAGTAGCGATGTCTGAAGGGTATTAATAGTTTATCACCCAGAGTGTTAGACATAGCATCAGGTGAGGGTGGATGACTGTTCCCTTCTGCTGTGAGTAGGTCCACTTTGTGGGGTAACCTGTAGTGATTGCCCTTGGTAATGGATAGTAGAAGGGGGAACCAATGCTACCTTGGCCAATAGGGAGTCACCAGCAAGATTTTTGGCATGTCCCTCCTGATCTTCAGAAGGACCTTTTGAATGACAGAGAAGGGAGGAAAGGCATACAGAAACCGTCCCTTCCATGAAATGGTGAAGGCGTCCACTCTCCAAGCTACTGGGAAGTGGTCCTTGGTACAAAATGTTTTCAGCTGTCTGTTCTGTGGGGAGGCAAACAAATCTATTTGAGGTATGCCCCACTGGTGGACAATGTCTAGAAAACCCTCTCTGTTTAACATCCATTCATGATGCAGAGAGGATGATCTGCTTAGAGCATCCGCCTGGTGGTTCTCCCGGGATGGTATGTAGGCTACCTGCAGAGATAAGCTGTTTTGGGAGGCTAGGTCCCAAATCTGGATTGCTAGCCTGCAGAGGAAATATGACTTGCTCCCCCCCCCATTTGCTGATGTACCACGACTATGGTGTTGTCTGTGAAGATTTGAAGGGGACCTGGCTGAAGGATGGGAAGATAGGTTTTCAGTGCCAAAAGGGCTGCAGTCATTTCTCTGACATTGATGTGTTTTTTTTCTGAAGGGGTGAATGCCAGCATTCTTGCAGCTTGAGGCCCTTCAAGGTAGCTCCCCAGCCCAGGTCTGATGAGTCTATGTCCATGTACAGAGCTGGTGTGGGAAGGTGTAGGGGAAGTCCTGCGTTCATTTGAACTTGTTGGATCCACCACCTTAACTCTGCCTTTAGGCAGGGAAGGAAGAGAATCTGGAATTCTAGAGGGTGGTTGTGTTGGGACCTCACATTCTTTAGATACCATTGTAGTTTTCTCATGTGCACTCTGGCTAATGGTTGCATAGGAATGGTCACAGCTATAAGGCCCAGAAGTCGCATAAATTGTCTTTCTGATAGTTGGTGGACCTGGAGCAGATCCTGGAAGTGGCGTCTTAGAGAACGTACTTTTTCCTGAGGAAGGAATGCCTTCATCAGGTCTGTTTGGATCCTGCAGCCCAGAAATATCTTTTCCTGCTGTGGTGCTAGGCTGATTTGGGGAGATTGAGGATGAACCCCAGACCCTGTAGCAGAGACATGACAAACTACAGAGGTTTTTTTTTTAGGGTGAGCTCTTTTTCTGCAAGTCTAAGTATATCGTCTAGGTACGGGTAGATTTGAATGCCTTTGGTTCGGAAGTAGGCTATGGCTGGAGCAAGGCATTTGTTGAAGACCTTGGGTACAGTGAGGGCAAGGCAACAAACTGAAAGTGAGGGTCCAGTGAAACACAAGTACTTTCTGCGAGAGGGTTTTATAGAGATGTGGAGGTAGGCCTCCTTCAGGTCTAGAGTGATCATGAAGGCCTGTGATGGAAATAGTGGAAGTAGGGTTTGGAGGGATAGCATTCTGAAGGATGGGACTTATAGGAAGAGATCTGGAAAGACAAATCCAAGATTGGCCTCCATGGCCCATCCTTTTTTCATTCTAGAAATAGCCTTGGGTAAAAGCCTTTCCCTTCTTGTCCTGGGGGGAAACTTTCTATGGTTCTATGGGTCGGCAGATCTTGTACAATGTCCAAAATAAGATGTAGTTGGTTTTTGGGTGGGAATGGGATCCCCAAGAGGGGGACTTTTCTTTCCAAGAAAGGAAGCATCCCTGTTCTACTATTGCTATGATGCAGCAATCTGAAGTAATTGTTCTCCAGAGGGGCAAGCAGTGGGAGAGATGGGCTGACAGGGGAGATGGACAAGGCAGTCATGCATTGTTGGTGTAATTTCTGTCATGAAAGTGTGGTCTGGGGGGGTAGGTTGAGAAGAGGCTGGTCTGGTAGAGGTCTGCCTCATTGTTCCTCTCTTATGCCTGGAATAAGTAGCAGTGGAGGGGGTTCTTCTGACATAAGTGGTCTTAGCTGGATAGTTTCTGTAGTATTGTGGATCGAAGTTCTTGCACTTCGGAGTTTTCAGTTCGGGATATTGGTATTTGGAGTTCTCGGCATTCGATTATATGATATAGACCCCTTTTCTCTGCATCTGTATCCACCAGCAACAGAGGTATTTTCTAACATTCTACTTCTCTGTGGATCATCACTGCTCTGTTAATGTTGTCAAATGTTTCCCTTCCCTCCACAAAAACAGATAGATTCATACCTGTCACTTTTTGCAACACGTTTGCCATTCTTTTAGCTGTTATAGATTTAGACATGGGCCTATACAAAGCTGGGTCGGGGTCTTTACCATCTTTGGGTATTACAGCCACCACAGCTTTCTTCCAGGATGTTAGTGCTTCCTCTCCTCTTAAAATACTGTTAAAGCCTTCCAGAGGTTTGCCACTTTTTTCCCCTCCTAACGTCCAAGCTTCCAAAGGAATACCATCTGTTCCTAGAGACTTTCCTGATGACTGATTATACATCTTCATTTTTGTCTCATCTCCTCTTGTCCAAACTGCTAATTGTTGAGCGTGCTCTACCTCTAACCTTGGCATACTTGAGTCTTCCATAAGTATTTCCATTCTGCTTTTTTTTTTTATTTCCACATTTCTCTGCTATATACAATTTTTTCTTAAAATTTCCAAAATCTCTCTTATATGTTTATAGGATCTCTAGTTATTTTTTCTTGTTATAGGCTCCCTAAGTTTAGCAACAACCCTTTCTACTTTGTTGCCTAAGTCGTTGTGCTAAAAGTTTTTGTGCTCTGGAGTTACTAACACAACAGTTGCTTAACAGCAATCTTTCTAAACTCACATATTTTATCCAGATGCTCCCTCAGGATGAGCATTTCTGTAGTGATGTAGCCAGGGGACCTTGATATCTGGAGCTTAGGGTTTTCTGTATGCATCTTTCTATTTTTGTTGCTTTTATGTGACCTCCTTATGTTGGCTAACCTATGTATATTTTACTCTGCACTGTTTTCTTTATTATCTGAAGTTCATTTAAGCTCCTGTGGCTAGTATGCATGTATGTATGTATTATTTATTTATTTATTATGTGCACCTATGAGCTATTTTATTAATGAAAAGAGGGTAATCATTACTGATTCCTTTTTTAACAAGCTGTGTTTGCACAGAGAAAAAAGCCAGGGGTGTCCTCTTTCCCCTTTGTAATTTGAATTATATTACATCCATTAGGAAATAAAATAAAGGACTCACAAATTCAAGGATATAACTGGTATGGTAATCAACATACCTCTCAACTGTCTTGATTTTTGCAGAATGTCTAGATTTTTGATACATATTTTTGGTATGATCCTCATAAAATTTGTGTTTTTATTTTGGCAAATCATTGAGGACGGAAGTCACTAAATAATGAAAAACATTTGAGTTTCAGACTTTATAGCCTTCAAAAAATACATAACACAATACATAATAACACAAAACCTGTTATTTTAGAACTTTTTAAGCTTATAGGAGCAATACTTAAAATCTGTGCTTTTTTTCTTGGCTTTTGTCCCCCTATTATTTCTGTCTTTATCACGAGTTCTTGTGCTGACAGGTTGAGAAGTACGGACATCAAGAAAAGTTGTCTTTATTCACCAGTAATATTACGTTGCACTTGGTAAATCCAGAAAAGGATATTTCAGTGGTGTGGAACATTTTGAGACAGTGTTCGATTCTCGGCTGAAGAGCCTTCTGTGTGGAGTATGCATGTCCTTCCCGCGGTCGAGTGGCGTTTGAAAGACATGTGTAAATGGGCGTGCTTTCATTGAAGGTTGGGCATCGAGCTGGCACCTCGGCACCGTAAAAATCTACTGACAATCATTAGCGGACCGGAGTTCCACTGTGGCAACACCTAACCGGGAAAAGCCGAAAGAACAAAGTGGTGTAGGAGATACCAGAATTTGCTTAATGTCCTAAAGCTCCTTGCTTTTCTTCTGAAGACTCTTAAAAAGTTCAGCAGACTGCTTCCCAAACAGGAGGCTGTGGTCTAGTGGAGCATCAAGAATTTTGAATTTTAATTCCTCAGGCAGGGATTGAAGTAGAAGCCATGAATATCTGCGGAGCACCGAGGTGGATGCAGCAGATCTAGCAGAAGCCTCTGCTGCATCACAATTGCATCTGAGTGTCTGGCCACCTGGGATGCCAGGGACAGTTTTGATGCTACCTCAGTCTTGATAGGAGTCAGGCAGGGAGCATAGGAGCATAGATGCTTGGGATACCAAGTCCAAGGCATAGTTAATCATATAGGTTTGGTAATTAATAGCTCTGAAGGGTTGAGGTGGAAGAGGTGTAAATTTGTTTCCCTAGCCTGTCAATGTTCTTGCTGTCCTTGTCAGTGGGCAGAAGGGATGAGGATGGGATCAGTCTTGACTACTTGTCTGGGGCTATATCAATCACTGCAGAGTCTGCAAAGGGGGCTTCACAAGAAATTTGTGGTAATCAGGCACCTTGTATAAACGATGAGGTCTCTTAGGAGCATGTGGCTGAGAATCAGGATTTTTAGATGCAGAAGTAAATGCATCCAGGTATGCAAGTATAACTGGGGGAATGGCAAAAGGTGAAGGAGATTCAATTTGCAGTAGGTCAAAATATCTTTTCTGAGTTTCAATCATTTGGGAAGTATCCCATTTGAAATATTCTTTCATGCTAGTTGTGGTGTCCTCAAAAGTGATGTCCCCAAAAGAAGAGTCCCCTTCTATGGATTTCTCATCAGGGGAATAGTATTCTAGAGGAGAGGGTATCTGTGCTGAGTAGGTAATAGACTCATCAGACAATGATGAGAGAATTTCTTCTTCTTCATGGGAAGTAGGAGGGAGTGTAGAAGTAGCTGAGGCAGGCCTTGGACTCCGCACTGGGATAGTGGAGGAAGAGGAGGCCGAGGGCCTAAAAGCCATGAAGGCCTGCATAAACTCAGTAACAGATTGCCAGTCAGGAAGTCCCTCAGGAGCGGGAGATAAAGGTTTGTTTCTTTTTGTTCTTTTTAAAGGAGGAGATTTGGGAGAAGGCCTATGAGCTAAAGCAGAGGCTTCGGGTTCTGGTGTCCGAGACGGGCATCTGGTGGATCCTGGTTCACCCTCTACTTCGGTGGAAACAGAAGTCTGAGTCATCTCCGTGGATGTGCTGGCTGAAACTTTAGAAACGGCTACCTCAAGAGGAGCTGATGAAGCAGACGGCTCTAATGAATGTCCCCCAACTTCTATATCGGCGGCTGGTGGTGCATGAGACGACAGAGAAGCAGAGGAAGCAGGCCGTCAAACTTTGGCCTTTTTCAGAGGTGGTTCCACCTGGGTGGCCAACTCCGGATCCATTCTAAGCACTATTTTTTTTTTTTAAGTCTCTGGTTTACCAAGCAGAGATTAAGAGTGGTGAGACAGCTTCTAAGCATCTTAGGGACAAAGGATTGGCAAATGTCGCAGGCGGTATGGTCGTACTCCTGGCCTAGACAAAAAAGACGCAATGGTCATGGGTGTCTTTATACAGAATTTGACATCCGCATCGGAATTTACCCTTCTTAGCGAATATCTGCTAAAAAGGAACAAGCAAACCAACCTCAAGCAAAAGTAACTGGAAGGTTCCCCAATGGGGTAACTTGGCTTTAGATGTCTTGATAAGTAGAGGAGCAATGCGATCAATCTGACTTTCAACTGTGGCAGAAAAGTTCTTGAGGTCTGTTCATGCAGACGTAAATTTAAGGCTTCTGGTTTATGCCCCTGTGTGTGACGTCCCACATACCAACAGCAACCAGGCTTAAGCATTTGTATAGGAGTCGAAGTTCGGGTCACATGAGGAGGAGAATCCCACGCAAAGAATTCTGCAACATGGGAACAGAAGGACATTGCTATCTCCTTTTGCTTGTTGACATACCACATCACTGTGGTATTGTCTGGAAACACCTGGAGAAGGTCTGGGGAGAATACAGGGTGAAATGCTTGAAGAGCCAGCAGATGAGCTCTTGTCTTGGACACTGATGTGGTCTTTCCTTTGTTGAGGTGACCAAAGATTCTACACCTTTAGAGAGCCAAGGGATGCTCCTCATCCTGCTTCTGAAGTGTCTGTGAACAGCTCCTGAGAGAACAGAAGGTTGAAAAGGGAGCCCTGGATTAAGAGTCAACTGCTGAATCCACCACTGAAACTCCAGCTTAAGATATGGAACAAGAGGAGCTAAGAACTCCAGGGAATGAGAATCCTGAAGCCAAAGTGACTTTAGAAAACACTGAAGTTTTCACAGGTGAAGTTTGGCCAAAGAGAGTATGAAGACCTGAGACGGAGGCCATAAAAAGTACAGTTTTGTACCTACCATAAATGTAGATGTCCGATAGACATGCAACTGCAGTCATAACATGTGGGTTGTCCTGCCTCAGGCAGCCCTCGGTCGGCCGGATTCCAAAGTCTGGGTCCGACGTCGGCTGATGTCGCATTTCTCTCCGACGTCAGAACAGCTGGAGTACATAAGCATCAGCCGACGCCATTTTCTTCAGTGTTTCTTGCCCCAGATGCCAGGTGCCCTCCAAGGAAGGCTGTAATCAAATTGGAAGACAAAAACAGGATTCCAAACAAATAAATGAGCAATAAAACAAATACACCATAACAGATATCCCCAGCTAAGAGTAACAGGGATAGGAGTGGACCCTAGGCATAGAGGGGTATGGAGGGAGGGAAAATCCGACTGCAGTTGCATGTCTATCGGACATCTACATTTATGGTAGGTACAAAACTGTACTATGTCCTTCAAGAATGCAACTGCAGTCATAACATGTGGGTAGAATACCATAGCTTAGCTGAGGGAGGAGGTATGCTCTAGGAAAGAGATGGAGTGGCAATCAAACCCTGCAGGACTGCCGAAGCAAAGCCTACTCTGGATCTGGAGTATAGAGGGAGATTGTAGTGTTTGGAGAATGTATGCACGGAGCTCCATGTAGCAGCTTCTAGAATGTCCTTGGTAGGCACCCCTCTTAAGAATGCTGTAGAGGTGGCTGTAGCTCTGGTGGAATGTGGTCTGACATTAGCTGGAACAGTCTTTCCATGAAAGGAATAACAGAATCTGATGCAATGTCCAATCCATTTAGAAATAGTCTGTTTTGAAATTGCTTTTCCTTGGACTGCCGGGGCGTAAGCTACAAAAAGTTGTTCAGACTTCCTACTGGCCTTTGTTCTGTCCAGGTAGTATCGACGTTGTCTGTGAATGTCCAAGGTATGCAACAGTCTTTCCCCTTATTCTCAGGATTGGGGAAGAAAGCAGGCAGATGAATGGCTTGATTTAAAGAAACCCTAGAAACCACCTTTGGCATAAAAGTAGGGTTGGTCCTTAATGAAACCCTGTCTCTATGAAAAATGATAAAGGGTGGTATTGCCATTAGGGCCTGAAGCTCCAAAACCCTTCTTGCTGAGGTAATTGCCAACAGGAAAGCTGTCTTCCATGAGAGAAATTGCAAGTCAACTGAAGCTGCTGGCTCAAATGGAGGTAGAGTCAGTTTTTCTAAGACAAAATTGAGGTCCCAGGCTGGCACTGGGGCCTTTCTTGGCTTAATGTTCTTGATTCCCTGAGGAATTGCCTTAGTAAGGGTGAGAAAAACAGGAGGATCAGTGTTGTATCTAGCTGAAATAGCAGATGCATGTATCTTTATGGAAGAATATGAGAGGCCGTTCTTTAACATATCTGCCAAATATTCCAAGATGAGTGGGATGTTCAACAATGATGCAACATGTCCCTTGCTGGTATTCCAATTGCTGAATCTTTTCCACTTTGCTAAGTAAACCTTTCTGGTGGATGGTCTTTGAGCCTCTGTTAGTATCCGCTGAACTTCCTTGGAGAGAGATAAGCTGAAGTTATTTATGGGATCTCCCAGGCTGTTAGCTGCAGTGTCAGAAGATTTGGATGCAGTGTTTCGAAATTGTGTTGAGTCAAAAGTAGAGGCCACTGGGGGAGGACCCACCTCCTGGTGTGGCATATGCTCCGTAGTAGTGGGTACCAGTGTTGTCTTGGCCAGTCCGGAGCTATTATGATTCCCTTGGGCTTCTCTGCTTTGATCTTTAGTAATACTGAGGTCATCAGTGGCAGAGGTGGGAATGCATAAATTGCTAGGGAGTTCCAGATGAATGAGAGGGCATCTATTTTCCAAGCTTTTGGATGGTATGTCCTTGTGCAAAATTTTGGTAGAAGATGGTTGAGGTGAGAGGCAAATAGGTCCACTTCCGGCTTGCCACATGTCGAAGTGAGTTGTCTGAAGGCCTTCGGATGTAACCTCCACTCGTGTGGATCTGTGAAATTCCTGCTTAGGCTGTCCGCCAACACATTGTTTTTTCCTGGAACAAACTGGGATTGTAACTGGATGTTTAGGTTCAGTGATTTCTCCCAAAGCTGCATTGTCAGTCTGCAAAGGGGGTAAAAGAGTGGGTGCCCCCCTGCTTGTTTATGTACCACATCACAGTGGTGTTGTCTGTCCGTATCATTAAATGGCCTTGCTGGAGTTGGTGTTGAAAAGCCTCGATGGCATGCATTACTGCCAGCATTTCCTTTTGGTTTATATGCAGATGTGTTTCCTTTGGAGACCATTGTCCTTGTATACACCTGCCTTTCATGTGCACCCCCCATCCAAGGTCTGAGGAGTCTGTAGTCATGGTCTGTGTTATCTGTGTTTTTTTGAATGACATACCTGTGTTTGCCTGGCTCACCGAGGCCCACCACAGGAATTCCTTTTGTAGGCATGGAATGAGTGGTATGATTGTCTCCAAGTTGTTGCTGTGTTGAGACCAAATGCTTTTTAGGTACCACTGAAGCTTTCTCATGTGTAGTCTTGCTAATGGAACCAGGAGAATGCAGGATGCCATGTAACCCAGGGCCTGTAGGAATCTCCTTGCAGTCATCTGGGTGAGTTTTGCTAAACCTTTGAAGTAATGAGTTAACTTCTCTTGCTTGTCTTCTGTCAGGTAAGCCATCTGAGAGGCTGTGTCTAGTTTGGCTCCTAAGAAGATTATTTGCTGGGATGGCTGCAGTCTTGACTTTTGGAAGTTGACTGTGTATCCCAGAGCTTGAAGTAATCGTATGACATAATCCAGGTTTTTGTCAACATCAATTTGTCGTCCGCTTGTATGAGGCAGTCGTCCAGGTGCGGGTAAATTTGTATACCCTGGAGCCTGCAATGAGCAATTACTGAAGCCAGGCATTTTGTAAATACTCTGGGTGCAGTAGATAAGCCAAATGGCAATGCTGAAAATTGATAATGCTCTGGCCCTGCAAGAAATCTGAGGTATCTTCTGCAGCTGTGTCTGATAGGGACATGCAGGTATGCCTCCTTGAGGTCCAGAGTAATCAGCCACGACCCCTTGCCCAGCATGGGAAGGAGTTGCTGTAGAGTCAGCATTTTGAACTTTGGTACTATGAGAAAGGTGTTTAATGCGGACAAGTCCAGTATTGGTCTCCATTGAGATTCTTTTCTTGGAACAAGGAACAGTCTTGAGTAAAACCCCTGGTCTTGTTCTTGTTGTGGAACTCTTTCTATTGCTTTCATTCGAGTCAGCAGAGTGATTTGCTTGATAGCCTCTGCCCTCTGATTTTGTGGTAGGTTTGGCATGCCTTGTCTTCTTGGTATGGTATGAAAATGAAACCTGTACCCTCGGTCTATAATGTCCAAAATCCATTTGTCCTTTGTCAGTCTGTGCCAGTTTTCTGCAAACAGAGATAATTTCCCGCCCAAGGGAGCTTCTAGTTGTTCCCTGGTAGGCGGTAGTAGAGGAAAGTCATTGAGATTGTGGTTGTGGGGCAGGTGAAACCCCTGCGTCACTTCTTTGGTTTCCTGGCTGCCATTGTCGTGCCCTGTAAGGGCCTCTGTATTGGCCTCTTCCTCGGCCACGTCTGTTCTTACCCCTTTGAAACTTTTCTGGATTAGGAAAGGACCAGTTTTTGAAGGCCAATTCCTACTGAATCTGGGGGGTTGAACCTGGAGGAAATCTTTCACAGTCTGAACTGATTTTGCTTTTTCTTCGATGGCCTTTAACACATCCTTAGCATTTGCACCAAAAAGCTTGTTCTTTTCCAAAGGTGCATCCAGAAGTTTTGCTTTTACATGATCTGGTAGAGGTTGATCTTTTAACCAAGCATGTCTACGAATGACTGCCCCTGTCATAGCTGCCCTACATGAAGCTTCCAGTGCATCATATCCACACTGCAGGAAGTGATTGCTTACTTGCCGAGTGTTATGTACAGCTTCCTGCAAAGTCTTCCTGTCTAAAGGATCAGGAGTGGCTAATGTTTTTTTGTAAATCTTCTAACAGATAATCCTGATATTGTAACATATGAAAAAGGCAATTTAAAGCTCTCATAGATAAGGTAGTGGATGTGTAAACCTTTTTGCCCCATCTCTCTAATGACCTAGCTTCCCTGTTGGAGGGCAAAGGATTTTTTGAGGTGGAGGCTGAAACTCCTTTAGGCCCCTGTGAAATAGTTTCCAAATCAGCAGTATGGGCCCTGAATAAATGGGAATGAGTTTCTGGGACCCTGTAATACCCATCTGGCTTGGCTGGAGCAGGAGGAAGAGAATCAGGGGTAGCACTAGAGTCAGAATACAAATCATCCAGAACATCAAGTACAGGAGGAATAGCTAAGGGCCTGTGCTGAGACTTCTTAGTCCTAAGGCGTTTCCTAGAATCAGAATATTCCTGACCTTGCCACTTGAAATGTTCCCTCATGGTGTGCAGAACTTCCCCAAAAGAAATATCCTCAGGAGGGGAGGCCCAGGGGATGGAATCTTCTGCATCCGAGTCCTCATAGGTCTGGAAGAGCTCTTCCTGGCTATCAGAGTGGACAGAGCCCTCAGAATCTTCATCTGAAGGAGTAGGATCAGAGGGTTTCAACCCGGGGCCTTTTATCAGGAGGAGGCTGGGATGCTCTCTCAGGATGGGCCTGTGAACCTCTAATCATGGAAATCAAATCAGCAGCCATGGACATAATTTGTGTCTCTGGAGTCGGCTGAGGTAAGGATTTAGAAGTAATATGCTTGGTTTTGCTGGCTGCCTCAGCCCTAGTGTAGGCCTTAATAGACATGGCCATAGGGGGCCTGGCAGCTCCACGTGCAGGAGTGACCTTGTCTACAGCAATGGTCTCGGGCATTTCCTCGGTTTCGGTATCCGGAGGAAAATCTATAACTGGCGTCGGAGTAATGTCTGGAATCGGAGTCGTCGGTAATGCGGTGTCTTCGGTTCGGAGCGGTGGAGAGACCGTCTCAGAGGGAACCGGAGCACTCGCGCTAGGTTTTGGCGTGGAGTCGGTGGTAGACGCGGGCCGAGGATGTCAGTCCCGGTCTTTTCGCTTTTTAGGAGTTTGCGATGTCGGAAGATCCGACGGCATGGTATAAGCAAAATTATCGCCGAAATAATCTTCAGCGAACTCCGCCCGGCGCCTGAGACTGCGCTTGTTGAAGCGAGCACAGGTTACACAGGCCGAGACGTCGTGGTCTGGGCCCAGGCAAGGGAGGCAGTAAGAGTGGAAATCCTTATGAGGTATTTGTTTACCACAAGAAAGACAATTGTTAACTTTTTCAGTAATTTCTGACATCGGCTGAGGCAAGAAACGGTCCCCAACGGGGTACTTAGCTTTTTGATGACTTCGGTATCGTAGAATACAGGAGCTGACCGACCGGCACTTGCGAACTGCTTCTGCTTCGGGCACTGCGCGGCAAGAAAGACTGAAGAAAATGGCGTCGGCTGATGCTTATGTACTCCAGCCGCTCTGCCGGAGAGAAATGCGACATCAGCCGACGTTGGACCCAGACTTTGGAATCCGGCCGACCGAGGGCTGCCTGAGGCAGGACAACCCACATGTTATGACTGCAGTTGCATTCTTGAAGGACATCCTAGAGCTCTCAAAAACTCCCTGGCTGTGATTAAGGCCAGAAAAAGAACGTACTGAAAAAAAGAAATGAGAGTCAAGGCTTGGGAGGAGGCAAGGATACCAACATTGGAATAGTCTGGATCCTGCACCCCAGAAATACATGATCCTGTGAACAAGTCAGAAGACACTTTTGGAAATTTATAGTGAACCCCAGGATTTGCAGAAGGGAAATGGCAAAGTGAAGATTCTGCAGTAGAATCTCTTGAGAAAATGCTTGAAACAGGAGCTTGTCTAAGAAGGGAAAGACCTGTATCCCCCTTGGCCTTCAAAAACTAATCACAGGAGCAAGGCATTTGGTGAATACCCTTGGGGCAGCAGAAAGGTCAAAGAGCAAAGCAGAGAACTGAAAATGCCAAGAAGCAACAGAGAAACATACAAACTTCCTAAAAAGGGGATGAACAGGAATGTGAAGATAAGCATCCCTGAAGTCCACAGACACTAGAAAAGCCTCAGGAAGCAGCAGAGGGAACAAAGTCTGAAGGAACAACATTCAAAATAAAGGGACCTTTAGAAAGGTGTTTAAGTGAAACAGGTCCAGAATGGGTCTCGAAGTGCCCTCTTTCCTGGGAACCAAAAACATTCTGGAGTAAAACTCTTCCCTCTATGAGGAAAGTACAGTTGTGTACATTTACCATAAGTGTAGATGTTACAGTGCATTCACCATTGCAGTCATCACATTAAGGTTATCCCTGCCAGAGTAGCCCTCGACCAGCCCAAATACCAGAGGCTTAGTATTTCTGTGTCGGTTGCTGTCACTTCAGGACTGATGTCAGGTAGTCAGTAGTATAAAGTAAGGCAGCCAATGTCATTACATCAGTTTTTCTTGCCCTAACCTGTCAGGAGCCCCCAAGTGGGAGCCAGGTTCTGGTGGAAGATCCCCACTAGTAGCAAGTAAATACCAATATGTCCCTTGTAAGGAAAGAGAAGAAGAAGAGGGGGATGGAGGGAGGAAAACCAGGACTGCAACAGTGAATACACTCGAACATCAACATTTATGGTAAGTGTACACAACTGTACTATGTTCTTTGTGTTTCACTGCTGCAGTCATCACATTTGGGTTGATTCCCAAAGCTGAGGAAATTGGTGGAGACAGTCAAGAAAACTATGGGCTGGCTAGGATGCCCTGCAAGACTGCAGAGGCAAACCCTGCCCTGGATTTGGAGAAGAGAGGCAGGTAGTAATGTTTGGTAAAGGTGTGAGCAGATGTCCAGGTGGCAGCCTCCAGGATGTCCCTGGTGGGGACTCCTCTGAGGAAAGGTGCAGAGGTGGATGCTGCCCTGGTGGAGTGAGTCCTGACCCCCTTGGGGGAGGCTTTTCCATGTTGCTTGTAACAGAAATGGATGTAGTGTGCTATTCAATTGGAAATGGCTTGTTTGGAGATGGCTTTGCTCTCTGCCCCTGCAGCAAAGCTAACCAGCGATTGACCAGACTTTCTGAAGGATTTAGTCCTGTCTAGGTAGAATCTGAGCTGTCTGTGCACATCTGGAGAGTGTAGGATCCTTTCCCCATTGTTCTGTGGGTTAGGGAAAAAGGTGGGCAAATGAATTGATTGGTTGAGAGCCACACTGGACACCACCTTGGGCATGAAGGATGGGTTAGTCCCGAGGGATACCTTGTCAGCAAGGAAGATGATAAAGGGTTCCACAGCCATGAGTGCTTGCAGCTTGGAGACCCTTCTGGCTGAAGTGATGGTCAGAAGGAAAGCTGTCTTCCAGGAGAGAAATTTTAGCTCTGCTGAAGAGGCTGGTTCAAGGGGGGTGAGCTTTTCCAACATAAAGTTAAGGTCCCAAGCTGGGAATGGTGCTCTTCTGGGTGGCCTCATGTTGCTAGTCCCTCTTAAGAACTGTTTGATCAAAGGGTGTGAGAAAAGGGGCAGCTCAGTGGGGAAATGAGCAGAGAAAGCAGAGGCATGAATTTGTATAGGAGAAAAAGAGAGAGCACTGTGTACTGGTCAGCTAAGTAATCCAGGATGAGAGGGAGGGCTGTGCCGTATTAGCTCCCTTATCCGAATCCAGGTGCTGAACCTTTTCCATTTGACAGAATAAGACTTTCTAGTGCTAGGGCATCTAGCCTCATGTACAACATCTAGAAACTGTTGACTGAGGCTGGTAGATTGAGCGGGAGTTAGGGAATAAGCCAAGCTGCCAAATTGAGAGTTTGCAATTGGGGATGCATGAATTCTCCTTCTCTCTGGGTCAGAAGGGTTGGAATCTGAGTGAGATGCCATGGTGGCAGTGGGGACAGGCTGGGCAGCAGTGGGCATCAGTGCTGGTGAGGCCAGTCTGGAGCAATAAGAAAGTACAGTTGTGTACACCTACCATAAATATAGATGTTCGAGTGTCTTCACTGTTGCAGTCATAACTGTAGGGTGATCCTGCCGGCAGGCAGCCCGAGGTTGGCCAGAATCCCAAAGTCTGGGTCCGGCGTCGGCTGTACCAGCAAGCACCCTGATGTCAGAATGCAGAGGTATAAAGCTGACAGCCGACGCCATCATCTCCAGTCTTTCTTGCCCCAGATGTCAGAAGTCCCCCAAAATAACCAAAAGGTGTCCAAAAAAAAGAAAGGAAACACAAATACACCACCAAAGAAGAGGAAGATAAGAGGGGATAGGTGGGAGGGAAACACCGACTGCAACAGTGAAGACACTCAAACATCTACATTTATGGTAGGTGTACACAACTGTACTATGTTCTTCGTGTTTCACTGTTGCAGTCATAACTGTAGGGTGGAGTCCCAAAGCTGTGAAGAGGGAGGAGGTTATGCAGAAGAAGGGGCAGCCAGAAGGCCCTGCAAGACAGCAGAGGCAAAACCAGCCCTAGACTTAGAATACAAAGGGAGATTATAGTGTTTAGAAAAAGTGTGCACTGAACTCCAAGTGGCAGCTTCCAAAATATCCTTGGTAGGAACTCCTCTGAGAAAAGCTGCTGAAGTGGCAGCTGCTCTAGTAGAATGACTTCTAACAGTACCTGGAATCTGCTTCCCAAAGTGAGAGTAACAAAACCTTATCCCATGGGCAATCCATTTGGAAACAGTTTGTTTAGAGATAGCCTTGCCTAGAGAACTGGAGGCATAAGAGATAAGCAACTGATCAGATTTTCTGAAATCTTTAGTTCTGTCCAGGTAAAACCGTAGTTGTCTGTGTACGTCCAATGAATGCAAAATCCTTTCCCCTTTGTTTTGAGGATTTGGAAAGAAAGTAGGAAGGTGAATAGTCTGATTTAAAGCCACTTTAGAAACCACCTTAGGCATAAATGTAGGAGTGGTCCTCAAGGCAACTCTGTCTTGGTGGAAAATAAGGTATGGTTCCACAGCCATGAGAGCTTGCAACTCTGACACCCTTCTGGCAGAAGTCAATGCTAATAAAATAGCTGTCTTCCAGGATAAGAACTTGATATCCAGCAGCAGCAGGCTCAAAGGAGGTAAAGTAAGTTTTTCCAAAACATAATTAAGATCCCAAGCAGGAACAGGAGGAGTTCTAGGAGGTCTTAAATTCTTAGCCCCTCTCAAGAATTGTCTCACCAGCTGGCGAGAGAAGATGGGAGGATCAGTGTTGTAATGAGCCGAGATTGCAGAAGCATGGATTTTAATGGAAGAAAAGGAGAGGCCTTTAAGCAAAAGGTCAGAGAGGTAAAGTAAAATGGAAGAAATGTCAGGTAAAAAAAGAGGATCAGAACCTCGATCCCGCATCCAAATACAAAATCTTTTCCATTTAGAAGCATAAGATTTTCTAGTGCTAGGGCACCTAGCTTCTAAGAGAACATCCAAAACTTGTTTGGGAAAAGCAGAAGGAATCAAAGGCCCTTGTAGAGCCAAGCTGCCAGGCAAAGAGTCTTGATTTGAGAGTGTAGCATCTGACCCTGATGCTGGGACAGAAGAAAAGGAAACAGAGGCAGAATCCATGGAGGTTCCAAAAACAGGTGTCTTAAAGTTGGATACCAAAACTGCCGAGGCCAATTTGGAGCTATCAAAATGATAATCTTGGGTTTGTCCTGTTTTATTTTCAGTAACACCCGAGGCAGAAGAGGAAGAGGAGGGAACGCGTTTCCCGAAAGATTCCTCCAGCTGAAAGACAGGGCATCCACTTTCCAAGCTGTTTTGTGGAAGGACCTGCTGCAAAAGAGAGGCAGCTGATGATTGAGATGGGATGCAAACAGATCTATCCGAGGGCAACCCCAAACTGTCGTAATCCTGCTGAATAAGTTGGGGTCTAGCATCCATTCGTGAGGATCCAAAAGATTTCTGCATAGGCTGTCTGCTAAGAGATTCTGTTTTCCTGGAATGAATTGAGCTTGAAGATGCAGATTCAGATTTAGAGCTGTGTCCCATAAACTCATGGCTAGTCTGCAAAGAGGGTAAGAGTGAGAGCCTCCCTGCTTGTTTATATACCACATAACTGTGGTATTGTCTGTGCGAATCAGAAGATGTCCTGGTTGCAAAAGATTCTAGAAGGCTAGAAGAGCATTTTGGACTGCCAACATTTCCTTCAAGTTGATGTGCCAGGGAAGATGCTTCTTTGTCCAACAGCCCTGCTGGCAATTGTTTAGGTAATGAGCTCCCCAAGCATAATCCGAGGCATCTGTGGTTATGATCTGAGCAGGATGAGGTAGACGAAAGGGATTCCCTTCGTTTAAAGCACAAGCCCTGGACCACCACAGGAACTCTTTTTGGAGGCAGGGAATCAGAGGTATCATTGTTTCCAGGCTGTGGTAATGCTGAGACCATACACTCTTTAGGTACCATTGAAGTTTTCTCACATGAAGCCTTGCATTTGGAATCAACAGGATGCAAGAAGCCATGTAAGGCCAAAGCCTGCAGGAATTTCCTTGCAGTGAGCTGAGTTAAAGTAGCCAAGGTCTTGAAAATTTATGCCAGCTGTATTTGTTTTTCTGGAGTAAGGAAGGCCCTTTGTAGGCTTGTGTTTAGAAGAGCTCCCAAAAAGATCATTTGTTGAGAGGTGATCAAATGTGACTTTTTTGTGTTCACTGAAAATCCCAGTAGAAGGAGAAGATGCTGAACAAACTGCAGATGTTGAAGTAAAAGATCCTTGCTGTCCGCCTGAATAAGGCAGTCGTCCAGATAGGGGTAAATTTGAATCCATTGGGGTCTGCAATAAGCTACTACTGGAGCCAGACACTTGGTAAAGACTCTGGGCGCAGTAGATAAGCCAAAGGGCAGTACAGAGAATTGAAAGTGTCTCGAACCTGCCTTGAATCTGAGGTATTTTCTGCATTCCTGTCTGATGGGAATGTGTAAATAGGCTTCCTTCAAGTCCAATGTCACCATCCAAGCATCCTGGGAGAGCATGGGAAGAAGTTGTTGCAGAGTAAGCATCCTGAATTTTGGAATCTCCAGAAAGGTATTCAACACTGAGAGGTCCAGAATAGGTCTCCGTGAGTTTTGTTTCCTTGGGACCAGAAATAGTCTGGAGTAAAAACCTTTTCCAATCTCTGGAAGTGGAACAGGCTCTATGGCTTTCATGGCCAATAAGGCGTCCACTTGATTTAAGGCCTCTGACCATTGATGTTTTGGCAGATCCGGCCAACCCGAAGACCTTGGCAGAGTATGAAAGTGGAATTTGTAGCCTCTTAAAATCACGTCTAAAACCCATTTGTCCTGGGTAATACGAGTCCAATTTTGGTAGAAAAGAGAAAGTTTTCCTCCGAGAGGGGCTTCCAGGCAAGGAGGACCTGTAGCCCAACGGAGAGAGTCATTGGGTCTGCTTCTTTTGTGATTGGTCTGTCTTCTCCCCTTCTAGGTGAAGAAGCAGTCCATTGTCTGGACCTGTAAGAGGCCTGAGCCTGCCCTCGACCTCTGGAGCATCTATATCTTCCCCTTTGAGGCCTGTCAGACGTGGGAAAGGACCAATTCTTGGAGGGCCAATTTCTAGAAAATCTAGGAGGCTGAACTTGTAAAAAATCTTTAACAGTCTGCATAGATTTTGCTTTTTCTTCCATCTTTTTAATAACCTCTTCAGCCTTGGATCCAAATAAAACATCATGCTGAACAGGGGCATCTAGCAGTTTAGCCTTAACCTGTTCTGGTAAATTCTGCTCATGAAGCCAAGCATGTCTCCTGATAACAGTACCTGAGGCTGCGGCCCTGCAAGAAGCTTCTAAAGCATCAAAACCACAATGTAAACTATGTTTGCTAACTTGTTCAGTTGCATGCAATACATCCTGTAATTCCTTGTCCTCTGCACATGCAGGAAAGGTAGAGAGCTTTTGCTTTAGAACAGACAAAAGAAATTGCTGATACTTGAACATGTGAAATTGGCAATTTAAAGCTCTAATAGAAAGGGTAGCAGAAGTGTAAAGCTTTTTGCCCCACCTGTCCAAGGCACGAGAATCCTTTTCAGAGGGAATAGGATTTTTAGATGAAGCGGCCTTAGCAGCCCTAGAACCCTGAGAAATGGTTTCAGGATCAGCAGAAGGGTTCTTAAATAAGAATTGATGGGAGTCAGGGACTCTGTAAAATCTATCAGGGTTGGAAGGAGCAGGCGGCAAGGAATCAGGATTTAGGTTAGCTTCAGAAAAAGCATCATTCACAATATCAAGTACAGGAGGAATAGCCAAAGGTCTGTTTTGAGGGAGAAGGAGAAATTCCCCAAGTCTCTTCTTGGAAGCAGAGTAATCCTGACCTTCCCAATGAAAATGCTCCCTCATCTCATGTAAGGTTTCCCCAAAAGAGAAATCTTCAGGGGGAGAAGCAGAGGGAATAGAGTCCTCTGCATCAGAATCCTCATAAGGAGGAAAAGAATAATCCTGGTCAGAGGAAGAGACCGAAGACACAGAAGCCTGATCAGATGAATCATAAGGAATATCCCGTCTAGCCCTTTTTTCTGGAGGAGGGTGAGAACCCCTAATCACTGTAAGTAAATCTTCAGCCATCCGAAGTAATTGCTTCTGGGACTTGGGAGCTGTATCCGAGGAAGCTTGAGAAGAAACCCTTGGTTTAACAGGAGTCTTTGACTTTGCCTTTGTCTTTGTAGAGATAGTGATATTAGAAGGCCTGAAAACCCCCTCAGAAGCCGGTACCTGCACAGCGGTTCTGGACCCATCTGAAGGAGCGACGTCCGAAGGTCCTGCAGCAGCTGAAATACTAGACCTAGAAGGCTCCCCATGGGAGTCCGTGTCGGCCATCGGTTCCGAAGTGGCGGACGACAAGGGCTGCAAAAGCGCCTCACTGACGACCGCCGAACCCGAAGCTGGCTCCGGCTGCAAAATATCATGTTTGGACCTCGGAGGCCTATCCTTGTCTTTGCATTTCTTTTGAATTCCAGTTGTCGGTAAAGTATCCGACGACATCATATAATTGAATCGTCTACCGAAATAATTCAAGGTCCAATCATACCTAGGCTTGATAGTGCGAGAATTAAACTTGGCACAGAACAGACAGCAAGAAACGTCGTGGTCAGGGCCTAAGCAAGGTAGACAGTAAGAGTGGAAATCTTTTTGAGGTATTTGTTTTCCACATGATATACAATTATTAACTTTTTCTGACATCGGAGGAGCAAGAAAAAAGTTTCCCCAACGGGGTACTTAGCTTGAAAAGAGAAGTAGAAAACTTCGGACCAAAGACAATCAAAGCACGTTGTCTGAAAACGCCAACCAACGACTTGCGAGCTGCTTTCCACCGCACGGCAAGAAAGACTGGAGAAGATGGCATCGGCTGTCAGCTTTATACCTCTGCGTTCTGACGTCAGGGTGCTTGCTGGTACAGCCGACGCCGGACCCAGACTTTGGGATTCTGGCCGACTTCGGGCTGCCTGCCGGCAGGATCACCCTACAGTTATGACTGCAACAGTGAAACACGAAGAACATCTCTCCTTGGCTTTTCCTCCTTTATTTTGAGCAGTACCCAGGGGATGAGAGGTAGTGGAGGAAAGGCAGAGACCGATAGATTCACCCAGGGGGAAAGGACAGGGCATCCACTTTCCAAGCCATGCAGTGATGTTCCCTGGTGCAGAACTTGCTGAGCTGATGGTTGGTGTGGGAGGCAAAGAGGTCGACCTTCAGGGTGCCCCATTTCTGAGTTATCAGGGTGAAGGTGCTTTTGTCGAGCTGCCACTCGTGTGGGTCCAGAAGATTTCTGCTTAATGGTCTGCCAGAGAGTTTTGAGAACCTGGTAGGAATTGTGCTAACAGGTGGAGTTGCATGGCAGAGGCTGTGTGCCAAAGGGTTATGGCCAGCCTGTATAGAGGGTAGGAGCGAGTCCCTCCCTGCTTGCTGATGTACCACATCACAGTGGTGTTGTCTGTTTTGATGAGTAGAGCGAAGGGGCTTGAAAGCTCTCAAGGCGTGCTTGACAATCATCATCTCTTTTTGGTTGATGTGCAGATGGATTTGCTGTGGGCTCCATTGGCCCTGTATGCACCTGCCATCCAGGTGTGCCCCCCAGGCATAGCCTGATGCATCTGTGGTGAGGGTCTGGGTGGTGGGGGGTGGTGAGAAAGGTAGTCCCTTGTTGTGAGAGCATGCTGTTGCCCACCAAAGAAAATATTTTCTGAGGCAAGGTATCATGCATATAAGAGTCTCTAGGTCTTGGAAGTGTTGACACCAAAGGCTTTTTAGGTACCCTTGAAGTTTCCCCATATGCAATCTGGCATATGGAATGAGTAGAATGCAAGATGCCATGACCCCCAGAGCTTGCAGGATTTTCCTTGCAGATAACTGAGGTCTGGTAGCTATTTGAGAGAAGTAAGCTGTCAGGAAAATTTGCTTTTCTGGTGTAAGGAATGCCATCTGGGATGCTGTGTCCAGACTTGCTCCCAGGAATATAATCCTTTGGGTGGGTACTTGTTTGAATTTCTTTTCGTTGATTATGTACCCTAGTGAGGTTAGCAGGGACTTGACAAAGGCCAGGTGCTTGAGCAGCTTTTCTTGGCTGTTTGCCTGAATTAGGCAGTCGTCTAAGTATGGTTAAATCTGGACATTCCTTTGTCTGCAAAAGGCAATGGCCAGAGACTTTGTGACAACTCTGGGAGCAGTAGATAAGCCAAAGGGAAGAGCAGGGAACAGGAAGTGCAGAGATCCTGCCCTGAAACATTTCCTGCATGATTCCCTGACAGGAATGTGGAGGTAGGCCTCTTTTAGGTCTAGGGTGGCTAGCCAAGCATTCTTGGAGACTGTGGGTAGCAGCTGCTGAAGGGTGAACATTTTGAATTTTGGTATCGCCAGGAAAGTGTTTAGAATGGATAGATCGGGGATGGGGCAAACCAGGTGCCCTCTTTTCTGGGTACCAGAAAAAATCTGGAGTAGAAACCTTGGCCTTTCTGTTCTGAAGGAACGTGCTCTATTGCCCTCATAGAGAGCAAGGAAAGGACTTGCTTTTGCGCCTCTGCCCACTGGTTTGGAAGTAGATCTGGTAACCCTTTTCGGAAGGGTGTGGAAAGAAAATCTGTATCCTTGGGACACTATGTTGAGAACCCAGCGGTCGTTGGTAATGGTGGCCCAGGTGCTTGCGGAAAAGAAGAGTTTTCCTCCCAGGGGTAAGTGTAGTTGGGCAGAGGGAGGAGGTGGGTGAGTAGAGTCATTGTGAGTTCTTACCATAAGAGGGTGGCTTGGAAGTCCCCGTTTTTGAAGTGGAGGAAATCCACTGTTTAGATCTCTGCATTCCCTGTGACTGCTGTCTCGGGGGTCTGCTTCCATGGGGTCTGGGCTGTATTGGCCTGGTGGGAGCAGGAAAGGACCAGTGCTTGGTGGGGCAATGCCTGCTGGAACTGTAAGAAGTCCTTAACTGTCTGCATAGATTTTGCTTTTTCTTCAGTCTTTTTTAAGACCTCTTCTGCCTTAGTGCCAAATAAGTTGTCTTTGTGCAAAGGGGCATCCAACAATTTAGATTTAACATGGTCTGGCAAGGGCTGTTCCTGAAGCCATGCATGTCTTCTAAGGAAAGAACCGGTGACTGCTGCCCTGCAAGAACCTTCTAGAGTGTCAAAACCACAGTGCAATGTGTGTTTGGTTACTTCACTTGCAGAATGCGTTAACTCTTGTAACTCTTTAGATTCTGCACAAGCAGGAAAGGAAGACATTTTTTGTTTGAGGAGTTCCAGAGTACGTTGCTGAAATTTTAGCATATGGAACTGGCAATTTAGTGGACTGACAGCAAGAGCAGCAGAGGTGTATACTTTTTTACCCCATCTGTCTAGTGCTCGGGAATCCCTATCTGAGGGGGTGGGATTCTTAGCAGAGATGACTTTAATTCCTTTAGGCCCTTGAGAAATTAGCTCAGGGTCAGGGTTAGCAGTAGGATTTTTGAAAGGAAATTTGTGAGAGTCAGGGACTCTGTAATACCGGTCTGGTTTTCTTGGTGCAGGAGGGAGGGTGTCAGGAATCAGACTGGATTCCGGGAAAACATCCTCCACAACATCCAGGACTGAGGAAATGGCCAGGGGTCTGTGTTGTGGAAGATCTAAGAATTCCCCGAGTCTCTTTTTAGTCTGAGGGTAGTCCTAACTTTCCTATTGGAAATGCTCCCTTAAGGTATGAAGGGTTGCCCCAAACGAAAAATCCTCTGGGGGAAGAGGCTGAAGAAATGGAATCCTCTGCATCAGAATCCTCATAAGCAGAGAGGTGTTGCATATCTTCATATTCAGATGCATCAGAGTCATCAGACTCCTGTTCAGACAAAACTACAGGGGACAGATCTCTTTCTTTTGGAAGGGATAGCTTGGCTTCCTCTGATCAGCATAATGTCTTCTGCCATTTTAAGCATTTGAGACTGAGGCAAGGAAGCAAGTGCCTGAGACTGAGTCGGTTTCTTGGGTGTGGTTTGTACCCTGGGCCTAGGCATACCGGACTCCAAAAGGGTATCGGTAGTGGCCTGCAAATCCACAGAAGTGGGCATCAGGGGCTGCGAAAGCGCCTCACTAAGGACCGGAGAACTGACAACTAGCTTAACGGAAGCACTGACTGTAGGTTTGGACCTGTGCAGTCTGTCTTTATCTTTATGTTTTTTCGGAAGATCTGCTGTTGGGTGGCTTACCGAAGCCATATTGGAATTCGAGGACTGTAAGCTAAACTATCTAGCTACAATAAGGGCCCAAAGACGTATAGTTCTGGCATTGAACAAAGCACAGAAGCAACAGCGGGGGACGTCGTAGTCTGGGCCTAAGCAAGTAACACAATAAGAATGAAAGTCTTGGTGTGGTATTTGTTTTCCATAGGTGAGACAATTGTTAACTTTTTCTGACATAGGTTAGTGCAAGAAAAAAGGGTCCCCAATGGGGTACTTAGCTTTAGAAGACTTCAGCTTCAATTAGGAAGACGAAACTCAGGTAACGGCTGACCGGCACTCGTGCGAACTGCTTTTGCTTCAGGCTTCACGGCAAGAAAGACTAATGTAATGGCGTTGGCTGCCTTACTTTATACTACTGACGACCTGATGTCAGTCTTGAATTGACAGCAACTGACAGAAATACTAAGCCTCTGGTATTCGGGACGGCCGAGGGCTATCCTGGCAGGGATAACCCTAATGTGATGACTGCAACAGTGAAACACAAAGAACATTGAACTTCTTGAATAGTTCCCAGAGTCAAAAGATCCTGAAGCACCCCTGGAAAGAAAGCCAACTATTCCTGAGGGGGCTGAGGAATGCCCATGAAAGGGGGAAGAGATTTCTAGCTCGTGTAATACCTTAGGTGGATAACTGACAGAACCCAGGAATCCTAAGTAATCTTTAACCAAACTGGAAGTGATGAGAACAAATGAAGGGAAAGAGGAATGTAGATGAGAAGAAAAGGATAGTCAGACATCACCTGGTTTGTCAGGAAAAGGAGATTTCTGGGTCGCAGGAGGAGCCCTTCTACCCTTGGAGGAGGGCAAGACTGCCTACAAATAATGGCCAACTTTAGTAGGGTAATTTCTTTGAAATTTAGGCACAGGAGAAAAGCACGTTTACATTCCAGTAAAGCCTTGCCCTCAAACTGAACAGACAAACAAATTAGCAGCAGCTGCACCAAATAAGTGTTCGTTATCCACAGCGGCATCCAGCAACATAGTCTTAATATCATCAGGCAAAGGTAGAAGCCAAAGGCAGGAATATCTCATCACAAAACCAACAGCAGCAGCTGCAGAAGAAGCATCAGCTGCATCATAATTGCACTTAACAGAATGGCGAGCCACCTGAGAAGAGGTCCCCAACAAGGAGACAGCAGAAGTCTTCCCTTCAGAATCATGAAGGTCAGGAATGACCTGACAGGCCTGAGAAAGAAGATCCAAAACATATCTAGACATATGGGTCTGATAACTGACAGACCTAAAAGCCATGGTACCAGAGGTGTAAACCTTACCTAGCCTTTCCATAGTCCTGCTGTCTTTATCAGAGGGAAGAAGCTTTGTAGAAGGCAGTAACTGGGATGGCTTGTCACATGCCACAGACACCAAAGAGGGTCAGCTGAAGGACATGTAATCCTCAGGCAGACTATAAAACCCATCAGTTTTTTTTTTTCAGGGTAAAATCTGGGAGTCTGGACCTAGAGATGCAGTAGAAAAGGCATCCAACAAGGCAGCCAAAACAGAAGTGACAGAAAATCCGATAAGAGTCCATCTGCAGAAGCACATACCACCTATTCTGTACCTCAGAAACATGGGCCCAATCCCACTTAAAACATTTCATCATCCTGGAAATTGTGTCTCCAAAGAAAATCTTCTCAAAAGGAGTGTAAAATTTAAATGACTCAGACACTGGACAACATTCCAGAAACGTAGCTGGAACTTACTCTCTAAACAAAATCTGAAGAACACCCCTAGGCCCTTTGGTAATAAATCAGCAGTAGTTCCTCCCTGAACATCCGAACTGGATGTCTGCAAGGCCTCCAGGGATGTGCATGAGGTTGGATCTACGCTGACCTCCGAAGCAGTCATGGCAGATGATTCCAATGAAGAAGCAGGGTGATCTTCTGGGCTTTCACTAGCCTCAGGAGAGACGTCTGGTGAAGGGGGTACAAGGGAAGAATCACTAGGCTGCTTCTTGGCCTTCTTCTTCATGGACGGCTGACCCTCAGAGCAGGAAGTTCCCTCCAGAG